>NC_039363.1:31458233-31561901 GCF_003573695.1 Papaver somniferum | reverse complement strand
TTTTGGCGTTGGGCCAAAGGTTACCATGCGTTGGTTGGTGACCTTGGACGGTTAAGATTTGCATCTAAGATGGAAGGGTGGTCGTTGATTGTCGCACGCCTTCGTTTTGGCAGCCGTGAGGGAAAGGACGGCATGGTATGGTTTAGGCGCGGCAAGGTGGCTGGCACGACATGCCATTGGCACATGTGTCATGGTCGGCATGCCTTTGCGCGGTTTAGGCGTGGCCAAAACTAGGGTTTTGGCGTTGGGACAAAGGTTACCATGCATTGGTTGGTGACCTTGGACGGTTAAGATTTGCATCTAAGATGGAAGGGTGGTCGTTGATTGTCGCACGCCTTCGTTTTGGCAGCTGTGAGGGGAAGGCCGGCATGGTATGGTTTAGGCGCGGCAAGGTGGCTGACACGACATGCCATTGGCACATGTGGCATGGTCGGCATGCCTTGGCGCGGTTTAGGCGTGGCCAAAACTAGGGTTTTGGCGTTGGGAAAAAAGGTTACCATGCGTTGGCTGGCTACCTTGGACGGCTAAGATATGCATATAAGATGGAAGGGTGGTCATTGATTGTCGCACGCCTTCGTTTTGGCATCCTTAAATGGAAGGCCGGCATGGTATGGTTTAGGCGCGGCAAGGTGGTTGGCACGGCATGCCATTGGCACATGTGGCATGGTCGTCATGCCTTGGCGCGGTTTAGGCGTGGACAAAACTAGGGTTTTGACGTTGGGCCAAAGGTTACCATGCGTTGGCTGGCGACCTTGGACGGCTAAGATCTGCATCTCAGATGGAATGGTGGTCGTTGATTGTTGCAACCCTTCGTTTTGGCAGCCAGCGGCATGTAACGGGGCCGACATGGCTTTGGCATGGAATCGTGGCTGGCATGGTGGCGCGGCTGGCATGGTTGACATGACTTAGCGCGGAGGTGTGGCTGGCACGGCATTCCATTGGCACATGTGGTGCGGCTGGCATGGTTGGCGTGCCTTGGCGCGGAGACGTGGCTGGCATGGTTTTCCATTGGCACGGTGGCGCGGATGGCATGGTTGGCATGCTTTGGCGCGGAGACGTGGCTGGCATGGTTTTCCATTGGCACGGTGGTGCAGCTGGCATGCTTGACATGCCTTGGCGCGGAGATGTGGCTGGCATGGTTGGCATGCTTTGGCGCGGAGACGTGGCTGGCACGGTTTTCCATTGGCATGGTGGTGCGTCTGGCATGGTTGGCATGCCTTGGCACGGAGACGTGGCTGGCATGGTTCGCCATTGGCACGGTGGTGTTAGAATTTAAGGTTTGGTGTACGAAGGTGATGTCGGTCAATACTAAGGGTTCTACCGTGGAACATGACACATATATATGTAAAAAAAAGGTACCCTGGTAATTCTTACGTAGGCGTGTTGAATTATTCAATAAATGCGCTAGTGGTCCTAGTGACGTCATGTCAGATGTAAGGTTTTACGATTTTAACCCTAAGCTAAAAACCACCATCAACAATCTTGTGAAAAACAACTATATAACGTCCTCTAAGAATGTTTCAATGACTCAAATGAGATTTTAGAATATAACCTAGAAAGGATATAAACATTGTGTGATAACTCATACGTGTGTAAGTCCTTATTCCTTGAACCAAAGTATGCGTACTTTGCTGCTCAGGAAAACCGGAACTGAAGTCCGCGTACCAGTACGTGCACTGTCGGAAGTTCACATCCCGTGAATTTCTGCTAGAGTTTGTGAAATGAAAACAAACTTATTCCGGGTATTTAAGTTCGCGTACCAGTATGCGTACTTAAGTGGGTTAGTTTCTAAAAATGATTATTCGTGAACTTAAACTTATATAAACTAAGGAATGCATACTTGCAAACCGTGGCTATAAAGTTCATAAATTGATTCGAGTGAATCAGATCGTTTTTGCTTCGATTGTGTCTTATATAATTCTATGAGATATAAGCAATTGAACAACTCTCTAACTGGTTCTATTGAGTCGTTTGAACTAGTTATGGTTAAGGTGAATATGGTTGACATGAGAGTCCTCATATGGATAACCATTTGGTTAACTACTGTTGAACCAACTAAATGTACATGTTTGGGTACGGTTACACAAACCTAAATAAATGTGCATTTCATTTGTGTGTAACAAGCTAAGTTCGATCTAACGATTGAAATATATTAGCTTGAATCTAATCAGGTTTTCATCTAACGGTGAATATTGAATGCTTTGTTACTAAGCTAACTGTTAGAGCATTGCTCGGTCGAACTCGCATGCGTTACTATCTCAAGCATATTTTTCAATGTTAGTGATCAAAACTATAAATCTTGATGTCTAGTCTATTATAGCTAAGTCTCAGGTTTTTTTTTTTGATAAGTCAAAAAATTATACTGAAACAAGGGATAATTACAAGATAAAGTATAGGAAAAGAGGTCACAACAACCCCAAAAACCTATAAACTATTTAAATCTAAAGTAAGATACATCTGGAGATTCAATGAAAGTAAGAAAATGAGGCCTACCAACAAAATCTATACCAACTCCATTGGCCAAATTACAACCTCGTTTAGCCATATTATCAGCAGAAAAATTAGCTTCACGAAAAGTGTGCTCAAAATTGATAGTATCATAATTCTCTTGAACAACCCTCCAGCGAGGTCTAACAAATCAAGGCATTGAATTGGTAGAAAAGGCCATCCTAGCAGCATCCGAATCAGTCCTGATTATTACTCTTCTCACTCCCCATTTATTCGCCCACTCAAAGCCCACAACAACTGCGTAGACTTCTGCTAAGTAGTTTGTGGTAACTCCAAGCCCAAACGAAATTGCACCAAGAAAAGCACAATCTGAGTCCCGCGCCACTACCCCAGATCCTGCATTATCGTGGTTACCAACAGCTGCCCCTTCACAGCATAGAAGGAGATTACCAAAATCCGGCACCCACCAAATAACTTCCACTGCTTCCTGGTGATTCAAAATTCTATGCCTTACTCAGAAAAAATCCATTATCCTCAAATCTTCACAGCAGTTTCGCATCTTCCCAGTCAGCCTAACTGAATAATCCTGAATTTGGTACAAAACTCTCTTGTAAAACAATGGCCAGTTTGGCTTCTTGTTTTCATAAACTCGTTTGTTCCTAGTGAACCACAGTTCAGATTTAATAACCATAGTAGAGAGTAACCATAGGTCCTTGATCATTCGACTACGACCTTTATCTTCCTTATACATCACCACCATATTAGCTTGAGGCATCAAACCAAAAATGTCCGCAAGCTATGTCCAGGCCTTAGCAACAAAATTACAGGTCCACAAAATGTCTTCCACCGATTCCTCCGCAGAAGAGCACATAACACATTTTGTAGGCATTTTAATTTTAAAACGGGAATGAACCTGATCAAGAGTGGCACACGCACCTCAAAGTATCTTCCAATTCTGAGCATCAAGAGTAGGGTGGATACTTTTTCTCCAGAGAAGATTTTCACCTTCAAAAACCTGCAGATGAGGTCTGGTAATCTCCCTAGCTGATCGGACTGTGAACTTTCCTTTATAATCAGGCATCCAAATTATAACATCTTCTCCGTTATTTGGCCTAGGTAAATTAATGAGATCAATCCCTGTTGCTTCAAGAAAAAGTCTATGCACGTCACTGATCACCCAAGCACCATCCACTAAAATTTCACTGACTCGGACATTTCTGTTCAACTCCCCTCGTTGTAGAATGCTAGCTATGCTCCTATTTACACACTAGTTTTCGTAATAAAACGACGTAGTACGACCATCTCCAATAAACACCCTAGTGTTTTATTCCACCTGATCATAAACCAACCTTATCTCAGGAAAGATAGTAGATTTAATACCCTTGTGCTTTAATTCCCCATTTCTATCAAAAAACTTTGCAACTAGATATCGAGCCCATTTTTTCTTAGAAGTTCGAATTTGCCACCAAAGTTTCATTAGAAAAGGTCTATTCATAACTGACATACTTGAAATACCTAGGCCACCTTATCCATAAGGAACACAAACCATGTCATAGCCAACCACAAACGATCGTTTATTATTAGAGTCTCCCGTCCAGATGAAGTTTCTTATAGCTCTTTCACATTGTAAAATAAATTTACGGGGCCATTTGTAAACAGCCATATTGTGAATAGAGTAGCTAGATATAACCGATTTCACAAGAACAATCCGATCTTGAAAAGAAAGCAAACTCCCTTTCCAGCCAGCAAGTTCATTTTTGATCTTGTCTATAACATTACTAATGTGTCTGTACCTAACTGTACCAGGCTTAACTTGAACACCAAGATAACGATCAGGGAAAGTAGCAACAGTCATTCCCGAAAAATCCGTTAAGTATCTACACCTGCTAAGGGAACCACCACCATAATATACCTTACTCTTTTGTCGACAAACGGTTTGCCCAGAAGCTCGCTGATAAACCTCTAGGAAATGAATAATATTATGCAAACTCTTCATATTGCCTTTCCAAAAGATCATAATATCGTCAGCAAAGAAAAGATGAGTAGGGGAGATACATTTATGCGTAACCATGTGAGTCATCTTACCTTCGTTAAAAAGTTTCGAAATATTACGGCTTAAGACGTCTTCAATAAGCACAAAAATAAGAGGATACAAAGGATCACCTTGTTTAAGCCCCATATTGATACTGAAAAAGCCTATTGGGATACCATTCAGAAGAATAGAAATTCTAGTTTATTGAAGAATATTAAAAATCCACAAGCACCAGGACTCCGAGAAACCATACTGTTTAAAAACTTCGAGAACAAAAGACCAACTTACCGTGTCAAAAGCTTGAGAAATGTCAAGTTTCAAACCTAAGTTGCCATCTTTCCTTTTAATGTGAAGTTCATTAACCATTTCCGATGCCAAAGAAATATTCTCGTGAATATTACGCCCTTTCATAAAAGTAACATGTTCTTCAGAAACAAGTTTATCCAAAAATATACCCAAACGAGTAGCTAAGATCTTAGTAAAAATCTTGAAGAAAAACTTACTCAAGGAAATGGGCCTAAAATTACGAATAGTATTAGCCCAACGCACCTTATCCAAAATAATCAGAAGGCTAGAATTTGTCCCATTCGGAATGTGTTTCAAATTCCAGCAGTAAATAATATCCTGAATAAGGGCTTCATGAATAACGTCCCAGCAATGACGATAAAAACATCCAGAATACCCATTCGGACCTGGAGCACTGTCAGCTCCCAAATCCCAAACTGCACTTTTAATTTCCTCTTGTGAAGGAATCACATCCATCTCAAGGCTTTCTTCAGGAGTTATGGTTTCATGTTCATAGTAAAACAAACTACTGTCAATATTATCCTCAGTCCCATTAAACTTTTCTTCATAGTAAGTAACCACATGATTCCGCAAAAGAGTACTGTCAGAAATAATCGCACCTTCATTGTCGACCAATTCAGAAATCACATTATTACTTCTTCGAGCACGAATACAGTTGTGAAAGAAGGATGTATTACTAGCCCCATCCACCAGCCAATTATTTCTCGCTTTCTGTTTTAGCATGGTAGTATGTTGCATCTTGGTTTCATGCAGAGTAGACATAGCATCTTTCATGGCATTCAAATTAGGAATATTTGAGGGGTCTTCATCTGAAATCATTGCTGCCGTTTCAAACCTGAGCTTGTCTTGCTTGAGCAGAGAATGAATGTTGACAAAGACCCTTAAATTCCAAGTGTTCATATCAACTTTGAGCCTCTTTAATTTAAAGGTAACGATAAAATTTGGGTTTACAAAAACCGGCAGGTTCCAGTTTTCAGAAACTATGCGCATGAAGTCTGCATGAAGAAACCACATCTTTTGGACTCGAAACGGAGCACGTTTCAGCCTAGGGACAGCAAAAGGGAAACCAATTAAAGTTGAATGGTCGGAAACTTCTCTAGGAAGGGCTTTACACTGCCAATTCTCAAACTTAGCTAGCCACGCTGGATTGATAATAGCACGATCGAGTTTGTTAATAATTCTGCGATGACCTGACTGACCATTAGTCCAAGTAAAGTTGCAACCAAGGGAATCCGCTTCAAACAAATTATTATTCTTCATCCAATCACTAAACTTATTAATGATCGATGTTCTAGTCTCTACGCCACCTTTTTTCTCTTTATTACGCAAAATACAGTTGAAGTCGCCAATTACAAGCCAAGAAATATCATCATTAGCATTCTCCAGTTGTTACCAAAGTTTTCTTCTTGTCACTTGGAGATAACTCGCATGGACAAAAGAAATATGAACACCATTCAAAGCCATTGTTATTGCCTGTCTACTCATATTAACTATCAAAGGGTCATTAAAATCTTCCAACCAGAAAATCCAAATGTTCCCAATAGAATTATTAGAAGAATTATGAATAAACGTATTTTTAAAACCATTCAAGTTTAACCGAGATATGAAGTTATCTGTATAACGTACCTTTGGTTCCGCAATACACAGAATCTCTGGTTGAAACTCTTGAACTAACTCTCTAAGATTAGGTTGCGCATTAAGTTTCACAACACCATTGATATTCCAGTAGAATATCCGCATTAATAACCTTGGGATTGATTTTTAAATAGCTTGGATGAGTTTACTTCACCCTTTGAAGAGCCACTGGACTCCGGAGAATCAGAATTTTTTGGGAGAGGCCTTGGTGAAACCCCTTTCCTAGCACGATATCCTAAACCATGATACTCAGGATCTGTGGAAGACAAGGATTGTCCAACTGGAAGCAAAGTTGACTGTTGAGGTGGAACTTGGACTCTTTGAGCAGTCCGTTTCTTCTTTGCACTATTCTTTGCACTTTTTGCTGCAAGCTTATCAACAACGTAACTTCCCCAATCCTTAATCTTCTGGGCAGAGTTTTCCAAATTCGTAGACGAATCTGAAACTTCATTATCAGTAACCACGTCATCTACGTCAGTAGCTAAAGCGGAAAACTTGTTGGAATTCAAAGCCTGTTCATAGGCCATAACATCATCACACACAGGGGTAGAAGAAGAATTAACAACATTCCTATCATTAGCATTCTGTC
The DNA here is from genome assembly GCF_003573695.1 of Papaver somniferum. Lineage (NCBI taxonomy): Eukaryota > Viridiplantae > Streptophyta > Magnoliopsida > Ranunculales > Papaveraceae > Papaver > Papaver somniferum. The sequence goes on along the minus strand of NC_039363.1, from coordinate 31,554,891 downwards.
TAGTTCTATCCAATTCAACAGAAGTACCTGACTTAGTTATTAAGGCGCTGGTTCTCTCTAACTCAGTCCTTTTCGCTAATGCTACTTTTGCAGCTGCATCCAGCTTAGTTCTAGCAAATTCAGCATGTGCAGTGCGCAAGATAGCTTCGGAACGTGCAATATCAACCTCAAGCTGAGATATTTTCTCTACATCCTCAGCATTCCCCTCAATCGATATCTCAACTTCTCGTCAACAGATTTCGTTGTAGCAGGTTTGTCAGTTGCAACAATAGGAGCTGCAACATCAATAGAAGATGATACATCTATAAGAGTTGTAACATCACCAGCTACCGCAGTATTAGCAGCTTCCACAGTATTATTAGCTTGAGAAGATTTATTTTTGTTTCTCCTTCTTGACTTCGCCTCCTGCCAAGTTTGGCTTGAGTCACCCTTGTCAGTTTTCCTCACATTCTGTTGAACATTCTTATTTCGCCTTCATTCCTTGTCATCATGACCAATAATGCTACAATGTAAGCAAAATTTTGGAGCTTTAGGAATCTCAATGTATTGCCAAAAACTACGACCTCCAGCAGTTATCTTGATACTATCAGGGATATGTTTCCCAAAATCTATATCCACCAAAACTGAAGCAAAGTAACCGAATTCCAGATTAAGAGTTCTCTGATCAACCACAATAGGGTTACTAGAACCTTACCCAAAGCTATGAGAGTCTTTTCAGTCCACAGTTCTACGTGCAAGCCTGGAAAATGAACCCAAACAGCTGCATGGGAAGTTTTCTGCCTCTCCGAATAAAAACCAGGGTACCAATCAATGAGACGAAGCTCAATTTGATTTACACACCATTTAGTTTTACGTATAATCTCTTTAGTTTTCTCATCCTGTAACATGATAACAAAAAAACCCTTACTCATTGGCATAAACCTTACGCAGTTAGGGTTTATCTTCCATTGATTCTCCAAGTTTTTCTTCACCTCACCAAACTTCAAGCCAGTGTGGTTGAGACGTGCTATAAAGTTGTGTAGAAATGGTTTATAACCCTCTTGATAGTAATCATCTGGAACAACCAGAGAAGGTTCACCATCAATGAGAGAGGGATTTGGTAAACTGTTGAGATCTACAGCCGTGGGATGTAATGTTTGTTTATCCTTTAGCTTTCCAGTGCAAGAAGGCTTGTCATTGTTAACATTAGATAAAATCAATTCAGGAACTTCAACCATCATGCGAGATCATGGAATGAAGATGAAATTTTTTTGAAAAAACACAAAACCCTAGAGAGAGCGCCAGACTTTCTCTTTCATCATTTTATTTTAGTTTTCGCTAAGTCTCGGACTAGGATATAAAGTGTAGTTGAGCTCAAGGACTTCATGGCGATTCATCATACAAGTAGAAGAACTACTCAAGGAACCATTGGAACTTCTCGACAAAAAGGTATGTGACGACTTGAACTTATCTATCACTCAAAAGTCTATTTACTCTATCTCCTACTCTTTGAGACAAGAAGTTGTATGCTATATATATAGACTTTGATTGTACACATTTGGTATTTCGAGTCGAGTATACCTCGCCTATCTATATCTCGAAATATGAGTTGGTAAGCTTTTCGCTTTAATCAAGTTTATCTTTACCATGTGACGAAAGTCATGATATGTTTCAATCATCTTGAAAATTGCTTTGACGAGAAATGGTGTAACCACTATATAACATCCTCTAAGAATGTTTCAATGATTGAAATGAGAGTTTAGATTACATAACCAATGGTGGACATATGCATTGTTGTGGAAACACATTTATGTATAAGTCTTATTCCTTGAACCAAAGTTTGTGAACTTTGTTGATCAAGAGAACCGGAAGAATGGCGTGAGCCAAGTCCACTAACTCAGTCCGCGAACTGCCGAAGTTCTCAAACCCGAGAATTTCTGCTGGAGTTGACAAACTATTTGCATGAAACTAAGTCCGCGAACTCAGTCCGCGAACCGGAGAAGTTCTCATACCCGAGAATTTCTGCTGGAGTTTGTAAACTCTGCCCGGTAACTTAAGTCCGCGAACCTAGTATGCGAACTTGAGAAGGTTATATATCTGAAGATGATTTCTGAACTTAAACTTAAAAAGACTAAGTAATGTAGTTTGCAAACCGTGGCTATAAAATTTCATGAACCGATTCAAGTGAAACAAACCATCTTTGCTTCAATTGTGTCTTGTGTAGTACATGAGAGTTCCTTGCAATTGAACAACTCTCTAACTAGTTCATTTGAAATCATTTTAACTAGTTATGGTAAAGAATAACATGGTTGATATGGAATGCTCATATGGATAACCTTTTGGTTAACTATTGTTGAACCAACAAGTGCATAGGTTTGGGTATAGTTAACAAACCTAGAAGTGTGCATTGTCAAGTGTGTGTAACAAGCTAAGTTTTCGATCTAACGGTTGAGAAATATTAACTTGAATCAAAATCAGGTTTTCATCTAACGGTGGATATTGATTGCTTTGTTACCAAGGTAACTTAATTGCAAACCTTGATTTGAAAGACTATATAAAGGAGACATCTAACATATGTGCAAAACTAATCCCCACATATTACGTGTGATACTAGTTTGCGTGCTAGAGTCGATTCTCCTTTAATATTTGGTTTTCTTCTTCGAAAACCAGGTTAACGACTTAAAAACTTTATTGGGATTGTGAAGCCAGGCCGATACTACTTTTATCGTAGTTGTGTGATATGATCTTGTATCTTCTATCGTACGAGTACAATCAGATTGATTGGCTTGATATTGATATATCCGATAGGAAAGATATAAAAAGTAATCACAAACATCTTCGTCTCATTTTTTTGTGATTCCGCAACATCTTGTTTCGCTACCATACAATTAAGATTGTTATGAGGTGATTGATAACTCTAGGCTGTTCTTCAGGAATATAAGACCGGATTATCAATTGGTTCATGTTCACCGTGATTATCATCAAAAGACGAAACAAAACCTTTTAGGGTTTATCTGTGGGAGACAGATTGATCCTATGATATACTTGTCTGTGTGAGACAGATTTGTTTATTGTCAAGTCTTTGACTTTGGGTCATAACAACTCTTAGTTGTGGGTGAGATCAGCTAAGGGAATCAAGTGCGCAGTATTCTGCTGGGATCAGAGGCGTAGGGAGCACAACTGTAACTTGGATCAGTGGGAGACTGATTGGGGTTCAACTACAGTCCATTCCGAAGTTAGCTTGGAGTAGGCTAGTGTTTGTAGTGGCTTAATACAGTGTGTGTTCAATCTGGACTAGGTCCCGGGGTTTTTCTGCATTTGCGGTTTCCTCGTTAACAAAATTTCTGGTGTCTGTGTTATTTTTATTTTCGCATTATATTTGTTTATATAATTGAAATAATACATGTTGTGAGTTTGAATCAATCAATTGAAAATCCGACCTTCGGTTGTTGATTGATATTGATTGGTCCTTGGATATTGGTCTTTGGTACCATCCAAGTTATTCCTTGTATTTGATTAGAACTCGCAGTTCTTTCTTGAGTAAATCAAATCAAGAAGAGAGATATAAAATCGTTGATATACTTTTAATTGATTGAGTCTTGTTGATTCTCTTAAAAGTATATTCGAGTTTGTCCATACAAATTTCTAAGAGAACTATTGGGTGGTGTTGTTAGACCCCCGCTTTTTCAATTGGTGTCAGAGCAGGCAAACACATTTAAGACCTTACAAGTCTGTGTTTGTAGCGATCTGACTTTATGGACAAAGGTGCTATCTCTATTAACGTACCACCAGTCTTAGATGACTCTAATTATTTATGGTGGAAAATTGCTATGCGAGCTTTTCTTCAAGCGCGTGATTTTCAATCATGGGTATATGTTGTTAATGGCTATGATGCTCCCATTATGGCAGTTGGAGATGTAAACGTTCCCAAGAATATTGGTGAATATAGTCCTGCCGAGATACTTGCTGCAAAGAAAAATTCCGACGGTTTGAATTCTATCATACATGCCATTACCCCATATCTTCAGCACCATGTGTCAAATTGCACTAGGTCTAAAGATGATTGGGATATCTTAGAAACCGTATTTGAAGATAACTCCAGTGAAAAGGTAGCTAGGATTCAAAACCTTAATTCTGATTGGGAGAACCTTCGTATGGCAGATGAAGATACATTTGATGAGTTTAATCACATAGTGTCTGAAATTGTTAATGCATCTTTTGCATTGGGTAAGACTATTCCTGAAAAGGACATTGTGATAAAAATTCTCAGATCGCCGCCATCTAGATACGAGTCTAAGAAGCATGCCATCGTTGAGGGAAATAACCTTGATAATCTTTCCAGAAATACTTTGGTTGGAAAGTTAAAGATCTTTGATCATGAGCGTACATCCAAAATCGGAAAGGATGTTGCCTTCAAAGCACAAAAGAATACTAAATTACTTGATAAAAGTAAAAGTGTTTATGTCTCTGAGGATGATCAGTCAAAGGGTGATTTTTCGGATGAATATCTTGACAAATCAGTCTCCTTGATCACAAGACAGTTTAGGGATCTTCTATTGAAGAGAAGTAAACGGTTTTCAAGAGACAAACCCAGGTCATCAGATAAACCTCACAATCGCGTTCCTCCTAAAAATAGGGATGTTGACGAGGATATTCCACAGTGCTTTAAGTGTAAAGGTTTTGGTCATTTTGCAAACGAGTTCCCAAATCGTAAACAATACATTGGGAACAAAGGTCTTGCTGTAACACTTGATGAAATGTATGGGATCTATAATTCTGATGAAGATAAGAAATCAAGTGTTGGTATTCTATGTGAAAACATTGATTTTGATAATTGTAGCAATACATATATCAACCTTGATGGTTTCAGTGAAGAAGAGAATCCAATCAAGATGGAAGAATCAATTGAACCGTCCTTTGGAAAGTTTGTCTGTAATGTTTCAGGATCTACTATGTGTCTAGATGCTTTCACACCACAGATGCCTGAATACTATCCAAGATTGACGTGCTCATTTTTTTCTCAGAGAGGTCATGAATTATCAAGATGTTACAAGTACAAATATCAAGTGAGGCACGCCAACAAACTTCAACGAAGAGAAAATTGATTGGAAAAGAAGCTTAAACTTGCTCAGAAGACTATTGAGGTATGTAAGATTTTATCTTCGTCTAAGAGGTTGGTTCCCAAAGACAAAATGAGGCCATTAGAAAAGGAGGTATGGTTAAATCTCTTTGATAGACAGAAGTCAGAGGATTCCTCTCAAGAGGAAAATGGTGGACAAATTGTTGTTCACCACAGCACAAATTAATTGTGTTGATTGGTAAATCTTGTCTCATGTTCCTGTTCAAAAGAGATAAGATTGTGTACCGCTCAAGCTTTAGGAAAAGTTTTTTTCTTAGGTTTGTTTTTCATGTCTATCAAATAAAGGGTTATTATAGACAATTCTACTATTTATAGGGTTTAGAGTTGGTCGTCCACGAACCTGCTTAAAGGTTGCGAACCCTACATTCCTTTTTCCTCTCTGATATCCTTTATATCTTAAGACTGCTTGTTGAGATTGTGAATTCCAATCACAAAAACCAGTTTTTAACAGTTCTTATAGCATCATGTCTTTGGATGGAAAATATGTCAACATGATTGTTAAGCCTTCGATCAAGGAAAAAGATAAATCTCCAGTAACTCCGTCCTTGAAAAGAAAGAGGAGGAATACAAGAAAGCCAAGGGCTATTCCTTCCAACTCTCAGAAGTTTTCTGATGTTCTTGATGAGTTGAAGGAAGTAAGAAAGGAGATTCGTGAAATAAAGGCTTGCGTTTTAAGATCTTTGGAAATTTAGAAAGCCCTGGTTCGACATCATCAGCCAAGACGGTTTGTTGATATTAACTCCTATCTCCACGAACCTTATGTTCCAATGGTTGTTGACGACAAGGAGTTCGGGAATGATAAAGAATTTCTCAAAGATATTGTTGCCTAGTATGTCTTCTTTTTGGTTTAGTTGGAAGAATAACTAGTGCTTTGAATAGCAATGATTGTGACTACACATAGCTATCATTTTTCATCTTCTTGTTCTTTTTAGGTTTATCGGTTTAAATTCTAAAAACTATTTGGAAGATGATGTTTTTGCAGTATTAATCTTTATCATTTGTTATATTGCAATTTTTTATGGGATATTGGGGTTTACGACTGTGAACTATGTTCGTCCCATACTTTGTCAAAAGTAAAGTCGTTCGTGATCAGTATTCACGTATTGATAAAAGAATGAATGAACTTTTGACAAATACAAAAGTTAAGCCTATATTGTCAAATATTTGATGGAAGATAGGTTAAAATCTTTTGTTTTTAAGGGTTATGTCTATTAATATCGTTATGCAAATAGTGGTGGAAAATATAATGAATCCTTGTGTATTCCGCAGTATTGATCATCCCTGATCCATATTTTATGTATTACTGTGAAGCTCCGTAATGTATCTTATGGTGGGCACTCTACAACCAAGTTGATTTTTTAGCTTAGCTGGTGTTCCGTGAGATATGTTATGTCGAGCATATTGAACTAAATTAATCATCTTGTTTGGTTATTTAGTTATTGCTCCGTAAGTTCTCTTATGTCGAGCAAAACAAATGACAATTAAATTGGTTACTTTTGTGATTAGTTTAGTTGTGTATTCCAATTAGATTAATTATGGGTTCTCTTGTAATTAATCTAGTTGAGTATTTTTGTGTCTCCATAAGTTCTCTTATGTTGAGCACAATCAATTGAATTGATCACTTTTTGTGTTTAATTTGATTGCGTATTCCGATTAAATTAATCATGGGTTTACTTGTGATTAATTTGATTGAGTTTTTGGATATAGGAAATCATTCTCATGGTTTTTTGTGTCCAATAAAAATCCTTCTTTTCTTTCGAAATTAAGATCGCTCTTGTTGTTCCTTCGGAAATGACATCAAATGGGGGAGAGTTCTTTTGAACTTGGGCTTAATGGTCATATCTTGAGGTGTGTGCGGCTTTGGAATTTTAGAGGGGTTATCTTGTATCTTTAAACTCCTTGATGAATGCATTTAGCTTCGTCTTTATGATTGCATCTAAATTAGTTGGTATTTATTTTTTTCTTTTTGTCATGAAATGTCTCTCTCAGAAATTTCATTATGATCCCGTTCTTGTACCTTTGCCAATTTTATTGACAAAAATGGGGAGAATTAATATGTAGTTCACACTACAGATACATATGGTTTTCGGATCATTGTGTAAGGGGGAGTGGTTTCCATGTGAGATGGAGTATTGACTAAGGGGGAGTGATACATATCACCATAGTATTATTTTTGAAGTTATGATACAATTGAACTTTGACGTTGTGTAATAATACTATGACACTGTATAAAAATGATCGAGAATTATGTTTTCTCATTGTTATAGCTACGGATCTTCAACAGCGGTGATGCTAAACTTACAACCTTTGGGATCATTGGAATACTTAGAAGTGACAAAGATTTCGAGGAATGTTGAAGATTAGACATGTGGAATAGGAGCTACTAAAGTTTCTTTATCTTTTTTGTATTCCATATGTATTGATAGTTTTGTCACTAAAATTGACAAAGGGGGAGATTGTTAGAGCATTGCTCGGTCGAACTCGCAAGCGTTGATATCTCAAGCATGTTTGTCAATGTTAGTGATCAAAACTATAAGTCTTGATTTCTAGTCTATTATAGCTAAGTCTTGGACTAGGATAGAAAGTGTAGTTGAGCTCAAGGACTTCACGGCGATTCATCATACAAGTAGAAGAACTACTCAAGGAACCGGTGGAACTTCTCGACAAAAAGGTATGTGATGAATTGAACTTATATATCACTCAAAAGTCTATCTACTCTATCCCCTACTCTTTGAGACAAGAAGTCGTATGCTATATATATATAGACTTTGATTATGCACATTTGGTATTTTGAGTCGAGTATACCTCGCCTATCTATATCTCGAAATATGATTTGGTAAGCTTTTCTCTTTAACCAAGTTTATCTTTACCATGTTACAAAAATCATGATAGGTTTCAATCATCTTGAAAATTGCTTTGACGAGAAATGGTGTAACAATTATATAACGTCCTTTAAGAATGTTTCAATAATTAAAATGAGAGTTTAGATTACATAACCAATGGTGGACATAAGAATTGTTGTGAAAACACATTTATGTATAAGTCCTATTCCTTGAAACAAAGTTTGCGAACTTTGTTGATCAAGAGAACCGGAAGAATGGCATGAGCGAAGTCCGCGAACTGCCGAAGTTCTCAAACCCGAGAATTTCTGCTGGAGTTGACAAACTACTTGCGTAAAGCTAAGTCCGCGAACTCAATCCGCGAACCCAGTCCGCGAACCGGCGAAGTTCTCATTCTCGAGAATTTCTGCTGGAGTTTGTAAACTCTGCCCAGTAACTTAAGTCCGCGAACCTAGTCTGCGAACTTGAGAAGGTTATATATCTGAAGATGATTTCTGAACTTAAACTTAAAAATACTAAGGAATGCAGTTTGCAAACCGTGGATATAAAAGTTCATGAACCGATTCAAGTGAATCAAATCATCTTTGCTTCAATTGTTTCTTGTGTAGTACATAAGATTTCCTTGCAATTGAACAACTCTCTAACTAGTTCATTTGAAGTCATTTGAACTAGTTATGGTGAAGAAGAACATGGTTGATATGAAATGCTCATATGGCTAACCTTTTGGTTAACTATTGTTGAACCAACAAGTGCATACATTTGGGTACGGTTAACAAACTTAGAAACGTGCATTTTCAAGTGTGTGTAACAAGCTAAGTTTTCGATCTAACGGTTGAGAAATATTAGCTTGAATCTAAATAAGGTTTTCATCTAACGGTGAATATTGAATGCTTTGTTTACTAAGCTAACATTGATTGCAAACCCTGATTTGAAAGACTATATAAAAGAGACATCTAGTATTGCGCAAAACTAATCCCCACACCTTACGTGTGATACTAGTTTGCGTGCTAGAGTCGTTTCTCCTTTAACCTTTGGTTTTCTTCTTCTAAAACCAGGTTAACGACTTAAAGACTTCATTGGGATTGTGAAGCCAGACCGATACTACTTTTATCGTAGTTGTGTGATCTGATCTTGCATCTTCTATCGTACGAGTACAATCAGATTGATTGGCTTGAGATTGATATATCCGATAGGCAAGATATAAAAAGTAATCACAAACATCTTCGTCTCATTGTTTGTGATTCCGCAACATCTTGTTTCGCTACCATATGATTAAGATTGTTGTGAGGTGATTGATAACTCTAGGTTGTTTTTTGGGAATATAAGACCGGATTATCAATTGGTTCATGTTCATCATAGGTGTTTATAAAAACACTTTTCTAAATATCGATTGATTATGCTTTATTGACTAGTTTTCTTGCGAAATTATGTTATTAGCTTTCTTTATATTGTATGAGAATTTTGGAGCTTATTCGCGAAAAAACAAGAAATCATCCAATTGGCCACAAAATTACATTGCATGGAAACCACTGCGGGCCGTCGAAGAAACCAACTAAATTCCATAAAGAATTACTGGAGGCTCCAAGGAAGGAAGCCATTTGTTTCTAATTGGGTTTACTATATGCAATCGCTCAAATTGCTCAGGGGTACCTCCTCCTTTATAAACTTGGTCGTGCAGTATCACATTTCAGTTTCTCCTAATTGAATCAAGAAGGCACTGCATTGCTGCTTGTTCCCGCCGGAAAAGCCATTGTCTCAGTATCTCGTGACGCTGGGTTTGTATGGCCAATCGAGATGGGTTAAGAAGGCAAGCAGAACACCGAGCTTGAGTCACGAAATCAGAAGTGAACAGAAGACAAGCTGCTGCCATTGAAACTGGATGAATGGAGTAAAATTAAAGGGTGATTGAAGTACGTGCAGGCTTAGGAAAGATGGGTCTCTGTCCAATACGATTTTGAACAGAGTTTTGGCCAGAAATTAGTCTTCAAATGAGTTAATGTGGTTGATTGAATAAGATGAATGGAGGAAGAATTGGAGAGGATTCAGAGCCGATTTTGAGCTATAAATGTGTGTGATTGAATGTGTTCAAACATGGGTTTACAGGGAAGGAGTTTGTGCATTCTCCAGGACACAGCCATACACGGCCTTCACAAGTTTGGGTGATGCACATTCACTGTTCGAAGAAATGCCTGAGACAATAGTTATACACAATTCAAGTTCAGTGTCAATTAGTTGAACCATATGCTGCCATAGCTAGCGATGGAAATCGAGCCTGAGTTGGATACCGAAGATATGAACTCGAAGCTGTGATGGTGAATAGTGTTTGAATGGATAGTGGTTGGTTGCGGCAGACGGAGGAGAAATTGTTAATGGTCTGATGGTGTACGGAGAGGTAGCTGTTGAGTCCGATGAGATATTATTGTGCAGTTGGAAGCTCGTGGACTTCTTGCAGTGATAGCCAGAGAGATAGAGTCTTAAAACTTTGGCTCGAGACGGAGGAATGATGGTGATTAACTTCATGGTAGATGCTGTGGAGCTGTGGATATGGGATTACGATGGTTGTAATGGAGAAGTGGACTGTTGGCAGTGATGAGCTCGAGTCGAGATTGGGTGTTGCTGCAATCGTTACCATTAATGACGCTGATGGAGTTCAAGCTATTGATGGCCGTGGTATAAATGATAGCAAGGATCGATGGAAGGTAATGAGCATAGAATGGAGCTGAACTAGGGATGTTGCACGAGTTCAGTTTATTTAAGGGAAATATAGATGATACAGAAAATGAAATGGTGCTGGTAACGCTGTGATGTTTGGTTTCGATGGCTGGGACTGTTGGCTGTGGTTAACGGGGTATTGTGTGTCCGAGGGAATGACCGGAAAACCAAAAATCCTGTAACTATTATTTTTCACGGTAACTCATGCATCCGAGGGAAGACTGAAGGGTATACTGCCAGTTCCATAGAACTGACAGTTGAACGAATTTAGGTGGGCTGGACCTTCACCACCAGCGTGAGACCATTAGTTGTTTTCAGCTACTTCTTTACACGAACAGCCTTGGACGTGTGTTTTTGGCCAGAGTTTGGCAAGTCACTTTGCACGGGATGTGATGCACGGGACACAATTAAGGAGGTGCACTGTCCTATCTTAGCTAGGTTTCCTAGTTTCTTCCAGAAGAGGTTACAATACTCTATATATAGGGAAGCTTAGATACAATTTGAGATATCTCCTTTTCACCGTTTTTCTTCCCCTAAGGGGGGAGAACTATCTCTTTTCTATGTTCTTTTTATTGTTAAGGATGAATTCAAAGTTCTAATTGTGAAAATCAATTGTTTACAAGTTTGTTTCAAGTTTTAAAGTTAATCATTGTGGATTGTTTTTACTATATCAAAGGTTTATGATTGATTCTTAGATTGGTTTGGATGGCCAACTAGATTAGTCTATTAATCATTCTAATGCTAGTAGAGAGTTGACTCGATCCGTAATTGTCGCTTATCTCCTACAAAAGTAGAAATTCCAAGACCTTGCGGAGGGATTCTGTGGAGCAATTGCGAGTAAAGACAACACCAGTAAGTGGACCGAGCGTACCGAGTTTAACTGCTGGGATCAAACCTAAATTCATAAATCTTAATGCGTTCGGGGAATTACATCTTATAAGCGAACCTCAAGGTGGTTCTTTTGAATAGAATCCGATAGTCGAGCGCTTCCGTATCCGGTGATACAAGGAGTTTTGGGGATAGCTAAGCGTACCTGCTATTCTATGGTTGGTGACAATTGATTCTATCAAGAGATAAACGGGTACAATATTGAGTTAACGGTTAGTAACGACGAAGGAGTTCTTCGTCATCTTTATCTTATTATCCTTTTTATCCTTATTTTATATTTTCGTTGATTTAGATAACGTATCAATTGCATTACCCTTCGTGGGAACGATCCTTACTATCGCTTTATTACTTGTTAATTAGTGGGAAATATCTTATTATTTTGTTGAGTAAATGATGCTCATCAGTTCACCTTGATTATTATCAAAAGACGGAACAAGACCTTTTAGGGTTTATCTGTGGGAGACAGAATGATCCTTTGATAGACTTGCCTGTGTGATACATATTTGTTTATTGTCAAGTCTTCGACTTTGGGTCGTAGTAACTCTTAGTTGTGGGTGAGATCAGCTAAGGGAATCAAGTGCGCAGTATCCTGCTGGGATCAAAGGCGTGGGCAGTACAACTGTACCTTGGATCAGTGGGAGACTGATTGGGGTTCAACTACAGTCCAGTCCGAAGTTAGCTTGGAGTAGGCTAGTGTCTGTAGCGGCTTAATACAGTGTGTGTTCAATCTGGACTAGGTCCCGGGGTTTTTCTGCATTTGCGGTTTCCTCGTTAACAAAATTTCTGGTGTCTGTGTTATTTCTATTTCCGCATTATATTTGTTTATATAATTGAAATAATACAGGTTGTGCGTTTGAATCAATCAATTGGAAATTTGACCTTCGATTGTTGATTGATATTGATTGATCCTTGGATATTGGTCTTTGGTACCATCCAAGTTATTCCTTGTATTTGATTAGAACTCGCACCTCTTGCTTGAGTAAATCAAATCAAGAAGAGAGATATAAACTCGTTGATATACTTTTAATTGGTTGAGTTTTGTTGATTCTCTTAAAAGTATATTCGAGTTTGTTCATACAGATTGCTTAGAGAAATATTGGGTGGTGTTGTTAGACCCCCTCTTTTTCACTAACATTGATTGCAAACCCTGATTTGAAAGACTATATAAAGGAGAACTCTAGCAACTGGGAAACCTAATCCCCACACCTCCTGTGTGATACTAGTTGTATTATCTAGAGTCGATTCTCCTTTAACCTTAGGATTCTATCGAGACCCTGTAGGTTAACGACTTGAAGACTTCATTGGGATTGTGAAGACTGACCCAACTATTTTCTCTGTAGTTGCGTGATCTGATCTTGTTGTTTCTATTGTATTTGAGTACAATCGTAAGATTGGCTTGAGATTAATTTCTCCGATAGGAAAGATATAAAAGTGTTCAAAAATACCTTCGTCTCATCGTTTGTGATACCACAATATCTTATTTCGCTAGTCGATTAAGATTATTATGAGGTGATTGATAATTCTAGGTTTTTCTTCGGGAATATAAGTCTGGGTTATCAATTGGTTCCTTTTCACCTTGATTTATCAAAAGACGGAACAAAAACTTCTAGGTATTTCTGTGGGAGACAGATATATCTATCACCGTAGACTTTTCTATGTGATACAAATTTGTTTATTAAAGTCTTCTACTTTGGGTCGTAGCAACTCTTAGTTGTGGGTGAGATCAGCTAAGGGAATCAAGTGCGTAGTATCCTGCTGGGATCAGAGATGTAAGGAGCGCAACTATACCTTGGATCAGTGTGAGATTGATTGGGGTTCCACTACAGTCCAGACCGAAGTTAGTTTGTAGTAGGCTAGTGTATGTAGCAGCTTAATACAGTGTATGTTCAATCTGGACTAGGTCCCGGGGTTTTTCATGCATTTGCGGTTTCCTCGTTAACAAAACTTCTGGTGTCTGTGTTATTTCTTTTTCGCATTATATTTGTTTGTATATATAATTGAAATATCACAGGTTGTGTGTTGAGTCGATCAATTGGGAAATCTAACATTTGGTTGTTGATCGAAATTGATTGATCCTTGAACATTGGTCTTTGGTACCGTTCAAGTGATTTCTCTTGTATTCAATTAGACTCGCAGATTTCTATTTGCTTTAGTAAGTATTGAATCGACAAAGAGAAATATAACTCTTTGATATACTTTTATTAAGATTGAGTCTGACTGTCTAGTTGATTCTCTTAAAAGTATATTGGAGTTTGTCCATATAGATTTTTAAGCAAAATATTGGGTATGGTTGTTAGACCCCCGCTTTTTCAGAAGGACCATACCGTCTTGGAGGTCGATATGGAGAATTTCTCCCAGACATAATGAACTTCTTTATAGGAGACAAGAAGTTAAGAAGGAACAACAAAAGACAGAGGAGAGAAAGAATGAAAAAGTTCTGAACTCTGAAAACAGAAAATAAATACATCATTCTCTTCCCCCAAAATATTTTATAAGAAACTTGCGGACAACCAACCGGCGCCTCAAGTCCAACAGGTAAAAGCGCACTAAAAGTGCAGACATGGTGAAAATGTCGGACGTGGCGATAAAGACGGGGCGGTTACAAAGTTTTCTTCCCATCATGACCTTAGAAAGTTGCAAAGAAAATGAGAAAAATGTGAGGGTAAATTACTCTATGTCCACGTGTCAACATCTCAAGGGATGGTTTCATGATAAGGTAATGAGATAAAAGCATCGAATCATACTCAAAAAGGTGATTTCGTCTGAATCGAGATGCCTGCTACAACGTTACATGATTGACGCGTGTGAGGAGTGGTCTAATCGACTCAGACGGTCAAGTATAAAAAGAAGGACTGCATTTAATGAAAGATCAGAAGAGGCGTGGACGAATCTACATCGTATTATAAGGCTCGGGCGATCTATACTATAACCCAAGGATGATGCAGCACGAGGTTCACCAAGGAAGAGCAAAATGATGACGCACGGAGCGAGATGACTCGTAAGGAGAACCAAGCAGGTCATCACGAGGGATAGTATAGATCTCGTCCTAAGTAATGAGAAGATGTACGATAGCTTCACCAGCTCGGCCAGATCAGTCCTTCACGAGTCTAATTTGCCTATAAATACCAGTCCATGTAGAAGAAAATGAACATATAATTTTTGATGGTCTTTCTACAGAGAATTCCTGAGAGAGATTTAGAAAAAGAGAGAGTGATAAATACAATTGATATTTGTAACTCTTTCAAGGGTAAGACCTTAATCAATAAAAGAAAACATCTTCTTTCCCGTGGATGTAGGTCTTCATGGCCGAACCACGTTATATGCTTGTGTCAATCTTTACTTTTCATGTTCTTTACATCTTGTTTATCTTTGAATCTTGAATGTTAGTAGTTTTATAGACTTTAGATCTTCTTGGATGTAGCCATCAGAAAAGATGCAACTATATTAAATAAAGGAAGGAAGGAAGATGCGTCTGTTGTAGTATTAATTTTGCGGTAAATAAGAATTCGTTTCACGGACTTGAAAAGATTTTTAAAACAAAAATATATACCCAATATTTGTCACAGGATCAAGAGACACTAGGACACAGGATTCCACCATTATTCATTCACACAATTCATATATTTATTCGAAACAATTATATCTCAAATCATAAGGACTCTCATTCTTGCCAAGGTAGATTTTTAGAATATTTATTGTATACCACTAGCATGACGCATCAAAATCACTACGACCAAGCATACATCATCATACGATATCACAACCAATTAAGAAACATCATAAATCGATTAATAAAAAGTGCAAGTAGTCAAAAAAAGAATTAATATAATTATCATATGCGTAAAGAACGGCTTCCTCCTTCATCCCAGTGTTGGGGTTTAGCTAATCATAATAATAATGTTCTCAAAATATATATTTGATGCTCAAAGTATGATTAAAAGAGTCAAAAGTTATAAAACAGTGGTTCTGAGACTCACAAAACACGTCCAGAAAGAAACGATACCAGAAAACTACAGCTAAACTGCGACACTTCTCCACTGCTGCTGGAACTGTTGAAGAACGACGGTCTTTGGCCGTCCGTTCTTCGTTTTCTTGAGCTCCTCCTTCTTCTTCAGCAGCAGCAGGTGAACAATCCTGCAAGTCACGATTTCTCGCTCCTCTTGGCTCTGGCTCGACCCCAAACTCTTGATCACCTTAACAGACTTCCTAGTATCCTATTTATACATCACCAACCCCTATAATCCTCACAATAACTCCAAGAAATACCCATTAATGGTTTTTATTCACGAGAATATTTTCTTTCCCTGTTCACCTTTCACGCGTCTTCTGTTGATTCTCCCGTGTATTTTGTTGCTCATGCACGCTCCAAATCTCCTAAATATTGAGTAAAGCTCGTCCAGGAACATGCCAATCTTCCAAAGATAGCTTAAAAATCCCGAGAATCACTCTCAAAATATTCTTCCCTGTTTTGCTCTGTTTTATCTCCCACGGATTCCTTGGCCTAATTTGCTCGATTAAAACAGCTGCACCAGGCCTGTTAAGACATATTAGGTCCATACCAATCATTTCCAGCAATTGAATCTTCCAAAAACACGTCCAACAATCGGGCTGAAATTCATGCAGACGTGTTTGAGAAGTTCCCGCCAATTTTTCTTTTAAATCGCGAAGGTGGTGTCCCCCTTAGCAAACAGTGGTGTCCCCTTAGCAATTCATCCGGGATATTTTCCGCAATTTTTCGGGGTTCCTCCGGGACATTTTCAGGATACTTCTGGCACACCTCTGGGGTACTTCCGGTACGCTATCAACGGAGCTCCAAACGCCGCATTTTTAACCAATTTCTCCGCAAGGGATTATTTCTCTAAAAACACCTATAAATAAATAAAACACCATAATAAGTACAAAAATGGGCACTAACAGTATATACAAATGAGATATATTAGACACATAAATGCGTCTATCAAATACCCCCAAACTTATTATTTGCTAGTCCCGAGCAAATCAAAACTACAAAATAAAATCCTAACTCACTTTCGCAGGCATCATCGATTGCATTTAGCATATGCAATAAGCCTTTAAACCCCTAGGTGGCCCTAGTGGACGAGTTATAGTCTCGGGAGGGCTTACCAGAGATATACCCACAAAATCATTACTCCAGACCTTAACTATCTACGCAAAATCTTGGAAAGCACTAAAGAACCTCCTTGGTTGGCATACTTATTAATTATAGGAGGAAGTACCCTGATGCGAAATTCCAATTGTTGTATACGAGTTTGCACCCAAGTATACTAAAATTCATATAAGTGACAGAGCTCTACTAAGATAGTTTCACGATGGACATCATACTCGGAGTCAGACTAATCATATGGATAGATTAAGAGATGGATATATAAAATATGGATGGTTTTGATGTTAACTAGGTGAACGATGTTTCTCATATATGTCTGAAGGCCACTGCCAAAATAAACCTATCCTAAATGACTGAGATAGTCTGATTAATATCAAATCACTGGCATATACAAGGGAACCAGTGTTCGATAATCCTAACTCTAGGTCAACACAACTGGCATATACAAGGGTTCCAGTGGCCGACTTTATTGAATTTTATTCCGTTTGGTCAAATGGTATGGTCTAAAACTTTTTTTTTTTATTATTTTTTTTTTTTCATAATTTTTTTTTTCAATACTCAGTCACTCTATTTTACCCTAGCAGTGGTAACAACTTGAATCGTGAGCCCCACCTAATCACCTAGAGAAACATAGTTTAAAAATAAAAATAAAAACAGAAATGAAAAGGACTCAACGAGATATGGCGAAACTATCATGTTATTTCTAACACCTGAGCTCTGTGCTTTTATGAATAGACTCTTTAGATGTTTCCATCTAGTCAGATTGGTCCCTCAACTCCTAAAACCAAAATGCTTCCATCCACTTAGATTGGTTAGTGCCATCCTAAATAAGCATAAATTTCTAGGCTCTGGAGTTTATTTATTATGCAACTAAAAAGTTTCTCGCATACCCCCAAACTTAAACCTAACATTGTCCTCAATGTTCTAAAGATAAAATTAAAAACATGAACAAGGAGAAACTGTTACCAATGAAGAAAAAGAGATAAGGAAAGATATTACCGTGTCGCATGAATATTGGGTTACCTCCCAAGAAGTGCTAAGTTTAAAGTCTTCAGCCAGACTTAGGAAAGGTTTAGTCAACTCGAACCGTATAACAGTAATCGGAATAACTGTGGGTCTTCAAAACCAAAAAGAGCTGACAAAAGGAGACTGCCACAAGCCAGAGAGTGATAGTCTTCCTTAAACAGATGTGTCGACCCTAATCTCCTAAAATAATTAGGTTTAGTCTCAAAACTTAAAAATTGACACATTTTAAACTCATATGTTCCCACAATTGGTAGAAAAGTTTTTGGTGGGAAAACAAAATCGATCTGGGAATCATAGCCTGGGTAAACCACATCAACCAGAGGATGGGTTTCTAACGACTGAATTTCCTTATGGACACCATTAGATTCAGGAAAACGTGTATGAAGATAATCTTTTAGAATGGTCGAGGCATTGATTTCAAGTCCCAAGTGAGGGACCTTTTTAAGAGTTAAAGCACACGGAGAACGATAATCACCCCCAAACTTAGAGTTTTCGGCGTCTCTAGATAGACTGGTCACAATCTCCCTAATTTCTAGGTCATCAGATTCCTGAAAATGGGCAATTGATTCTTCTAAGTCAGGTTCATCCTCACTAATCTCTACGAGTTCATCTAAGACTACTGTTTCCAAATCGTTCGACTCGAAAACAGAATTCTCAAGATAAACCGGTTCCTCTAAACCATCATCATATAAAGGATTATAAGAGAAAGTTTCTAATAAAAGCTCATTAACTAAGGTGTTAATCAAAGTTACTTCCTCCGATCCATTAATAAGTTCATCAAATAATGGATTGTCCAATACTCTGTAGGCTAAAGGATCATGAACTACATCGTCTAAAACGGTGGTATCTCTAGTCAGATCCACATCCTTTTGAATAGGTGAATAATCATTAAAATTATTGGGATCTGAACCAGAAATAATATTATCATTATGAAGCTCAAATGGAGTAACTAGTTCCGGATCACTATGCCTACAAATGTATGATTCTTCATCAATATTATCTTCATCATAATCATCATGAACCTCATCTAAAGTAGTGTCTTTTATTCTAACCTCGTCCTCTAGATTGGGCAAATATTCACTATTGATATCAAGGGTAGAATTGGAAACACTATTTTGGAAATTTAGATTATTTCGAGCAGCATTAGCTAACTGTTCATTTTCAGCCTCTAAACGTGCTTGAATTTCACTGAGCGTAACACTTATACGTTCACAAGTCTCATTGAATATCTTAGACCGTTGTGTACTCTCTTCTCTTGAACTAACTGCACGTTCATACTCCCTTCGAACTTGTTGGTAGGTTTCTTCTAGAGATTGAACAGGTTTAGAAATGTCATAATCATGACTAGTTTTTTTAAGTAATTTTCCAAAAACGCATGACTAGTACTATAATATTCCTGATTTTCTTGCTCGTAAGACCAATTCGTGTGTGGATAGTAATTGGGCTCACTATGGTATGAACCATAACCTTGAAAAGGTTAGCGTTCCCAACTACTATTCCCACCATGGTCATAAAACTGATGATGTCCATATTCAAATTCAGGTCGATACTCATTGTATTGGCTTCTATCATACCAGTTCGACATTCTTAATTGCAAGGGAATTCTACACAACCACAAACAAGGCCGAATCGACTCCACCAAAACAAACCTAAAGATTTCTAGCAAACAAAAAGCATGATGGCTTCACTTAGATTGTTTATAGACTTGCTTCTATCTCTCGAAGGGAAATTCGTTACAGTTTGAGCAAACCCCTCTGGAATCAATCCGAGCTAATGTGAGGAAACTTGAGGCGAGGGAAGCTCAATGGAGTTTTGATACCCAAGGCCTCACCGGCGTTACAAGGCGGTTCATTTCAACTCACAATAACCTTCTTGAACTTTGAGGTGTGCTTAAGAAAGTAACCAATATCCTTCGAAATTTTTTCCTAATAAGCGCGTTACCCTATCGGTCTCGTTCTAGTCAATTTTTAAGCTTGGGTTCGCGTTAGCTTTCGTTTTCCTAAGGCGGGCAAGAAGGGAGCGGTGATGAAATCGGAACCATTATCTTTGGCCAGGCCTTGCCCTTTACTAAGAATTTAAAAACAGTCCAAATTCGTTCTCAATCAATGAATCACCTTAAGGAATACAGTAACTCGCTTACAGGAGATTCGCGAGTGTTTCGATGGGCTTACCTCCCGTACCAGACGGGGGATGAACCGTTGAAGTCGACTCGGGCCACGACTCCTATGTCATGTACGAATCCGAGGGGCCGAGATGATATAGTAATCGTCGTCCTTCCCTGCACACAGTTTATATATATATATATATTTTTTTTAATTAATAATACCCTTCCGTAGGGTATGAAAAATAATGTCCCAAAATTTAAATTCCAAAGTCCATTAAAAAAAAGTGCAAAAGAAAAAATATAGTCTAAGAAAAATAAAAAGTCTAAAATAATAAAAATAAAAAAAATACAAATACAAATATCTCTCTTTTTTTTTCTCTCTTTTTCTTATCAAAATAAAAAAATAATAAAAAATCTTCTTCTTTCGCCCCTTTCGCTTTGCCTTTTACTCCAGTCTTTAAGTATTCACCGAAAACTTTGGCAAAATTTTCTTTCGCTCCAACTTCCAAAATCTGAAAGAAAAAGACAAAAAATCCAGAAACGTAAAGAAGAACAAAAATAATTAAAAAAAAATAAAATAAATCTATACACAAGTCCTCGTCGGCGGCGCCATTTTTGTTGTAGTATTAATTTTGCGGTAAATAAGAATTCGTTGCTCGGACTTGAAAAGATTTTTAAAACAAAAATATATACACAATATTTGTCACATGATCAAGAGACACTAGGACACAGGATTCCACCATTAATCATTCACACAATTCATATATTTATTCGAAACAATTATAGCTCAAATCATAAGGACTCTCATTCTTGCCAAGGTAGATTTTCAGAATATTTATTGTATATCACTAGCATGACGCATCAAAAGCACTACGACCAAGCATACATCATCATACGATATCACAACCAATTAAGAAAAATCATAAATCGATTAATAAAAAGTGCAAGTAGTCAAAAAAAGAATTAATATAATTATCATATGCGTAAAGAACGGCTTCCTCCATCATCCCAGTGTTGGGGTTTAGCTAATCATAATAATCATGTTCTCAAAATATATATTTGATGCTCAAAGTATGATTAAAAGAGTCGAAAGTTATAAAACAGTGGTTCTGAGACTCACAAAACACGTCCAGAAAGAAACGATACCAAAAAACTGCAGCTAAACTGCGACACTTCTCCACTGCTGCTGGAACTGTTGAAGAACGACGGTCTTTGGCCATCCGTTCTTCGTTTTCTTGAGCTCCTCCTTCTTCTTCAGCAGCAGCAGGTGAACAATCCTGCAAGTCCCGATTTCTCGCTCCTCTCGGCTCTGGCTCGACCCCAAACTCTTGATCACCTTAACAGACTTCCTAGTATCCTATTTATACATCACCAACCCCTGTAATCCTCACAATAACTCCAAGAAATACCCATTAATGGTTTTTATTCACGAGAATATTTTCTTTCCCTGTTCACCTTTTACGCGTCTTCTGTTGATTCTCCCGTGTATTTTGTTGCTCATGCACGCTCCAAATCTCCTAAATATTGAGTAAAGCTCGTCCAGGAACATGCCAATCTTCCAAAGATAGCTTAAAAATCCCGAGAATCACTCTCAAAATATTCTTCCCTGTTTTGCTCTGTTTTATCTCCCATGGATTCCTTGGCCCAATTTGCTCGATTAAAACAGTTGCACCAGGCCTGTTAAGACATATTAGTTCCATACCAATCATTTCCTGCAATTGAATCTTCCAAAAACACGTCCAAAAATCGGGTTGAAATTCATGCAGACGTGTTTGAGAAGTTCCCGCCAAGTTTTCTTTTAAATCGTGAAGGTGGTGTCCCCCTTAGCAAACAGTGGTGTCCCCTTAGCAATTCTTCCGGGATATTTTCCGCACTTTTTCGGGGTTCCTCCGAGACATTTCCAGGGTACTTCCGGCACACCTCCGGGGTACTTCCGGTACGCTATCAACGGAGCTCCAAACGCCGCATTTTTAACCAATTTCGCCGCAAGGGATTATTTCTCTAAAAACACCTATAAATAAATAAAACACCATAATAAGTACAAAAACGGACACTAACAGTATATACAAATGAGATATATTAGACACATAAATTCGTCTATCAGCGTCTTTATGTCGAATCGGTTTCCTAATACAAGAAGGGCAAAAGGGATTCCCTCTTATATACACATGAGATTCAACATTTCCTAACCGACATAAAAGCCTTAACCTACCTGTGATGGACTCTCCTGACATGCTTGTTTCCGTCTCCCCTCTTGCAGATCGATAGATGCCTCACCAGCGGTACTAAGGAAGGCCAAGCTGGCTGCTCTCTTCCTGGTAATATCTATATACTTCGTCTTGTTAATTTTATTTTCGTCTGTCACCATCTAGTGCTTACCACGCAACAATGTCGCTGTTACGTACTAAGCATGGGACTTAATGTTGATTTTGGTTTTTAGTTTATGGTGAAAACTTTAAAAGTATCTACCTGACCTGGCATCAGAAGTAGTAGACCTTGATATGTCTATATTCCGCAAGGAATTTGAAGAATCTATCAAAATCTGATGAGCGACTATGCCGCTCCTCATATTGTATTGAAACTCAAGCTCCTAGATGAATTGTTCACTAGTATAGATCCTAATGAGTATTTAAGCTCCTAGTTGCATTATTCACTAATGAAATGGAGCCACTTAAAATTGATGAGTGCCTATGCCACTTTATTTACATATGTATTGAGCAATTCAGTATACTCATATATGAAATTTATCCAGAATAGTATTGGTGCATGTAGCAACAATCCCAAATATTCTGTAAATTTTATTAACATCTCGCCTGCATTATTTACTAATGCATGGCTTGCCGAGTATTTATTCTATGTTATGTTCCCCAGCTGAACTCTTGATATTGATAGGACATGACAACTAATGGTCGCTCACATCGAGTAGAATAAATTTCCCGAAGTGTCAG
Source organism: Papaver somniferum (assembly GCF_003573695.1). Lineage (NCBI taxonomy): Eukaryota > Viridiplantae > Streptophyta > Magnoliopsida > Ranunculales > Papaveraceae > Papaver > Papaver somniferum. The sequence continues at coordinate 31,532,129 of NC_039363.1, read as the reverse complement.
GATTAAGATGTGCATGGAAGTACTCAATCAGAGGCACGCAAGTTACACTGCCCTCTAACATAAACTTAGTGATTTTTGCATCAATGCGCAAAATTCACCAAAATTGATTGATTTTGTGACAGCTTGCAAAATTCAATTTCCAAACCTAATTTTATCAATTTGCAAAAATTAGGTTTTTGTGGCCTGCACAATATCTCGAACCCTATTGGTCGAGACCAAACCTATTGAAACTAGAAAGTTGATCCACCATGGAACTAGTAGGAGAAAATCCTACCAAAAGTCGAAAAACAAGAAATAAAAGGGAAACGACGACAAGTGAGGACAACATCCAAAGGGGCGCGGCCGCGCCACTTGGCCGTCCGGTTGCCCTAGTTTGTGCCGCCTATCACCAACCGTCCATGCCTCATGTTGCTGGCCGCCAGTCCCTCTTTCCATCGACCAATCAAATTGCTCCAAAGCCGCAACCTGCACCTTAATTAAAGATGGTTGTCTGTCGGCCCCTCTTTCCCATCATCCAATAAAATCGCTCTAAATACGCAGCCTACACTTTTAATTAAAGGTGTCCGGCAGCCCATCTTTGGCTTTGACCAATCATATCTCTTCAACTTGGTCGGACGATATCCAAAAGGTCACCAAATATTGGACGAACATCTGGGAGCATTTAGTAAACAATTTGAGTATGATCGACATTTTAAAAGTTTCATATGGATGTCTAGTATAACATACCAAAATATCACATCAATCGGATTAACGAGCTAAAAGATACAGCTTAAAAGGCGAGCTAGGTCATGGCTGAAAACTGACAGAATTCCTCCTGAATTCTTCCTGAGTTTTTACTGTCGGGCTTTTTTCACCTCCTAGACAAGCCCAAAACCTAAATATTCCCCTAAGGAAGAATGGAGGGACTAATCATCAAAATCTAAGTTTGTATGAGAATTCTACAACAGTTTTAGTGAGGGTCTCACATCTGAATTTTATGATTACGAAATTTCATGAATTAACACAAACTTCTGCAAATCATCTCAGCAATCCAACTTGGCTAGCCAATTTAATGGTTTGGATTTAATTTAGGCCAACCAATAGGATGTCAAAATGGCTACCAACCATCATTCTCCTGTAGGGACCGATCACCACATCTTTAATGTACACGGTAGCTCCTGGCAGCTGCTCAAATATGACCGCCCGCCGCCTAGTTTGCGCGTGATTGGTCAAAATAATTAGGTCTTGCAAGGAAGACCCAATCAACAACTTTCTACATATTTTTCACGAAAATACTCGAGAATCAAACATGTCACGAACATGGGGATGTTCATCAGGGTATTGGTCTGGCGGTTTACAACATATGTGGCGTGCAACACGCCTATTATGAGAAAGTATCAGGAAAGGCAGACGGTTGATAGCAGTAAAGGAGTAGTGGGTGTAAAGTTGACCGGTCTTCTCTTCATGACAGGGACATGGTTTTCACCACTTTTACACGATCCCCACTTCTCCACTACTTAACTACCTCCATTTCCTACGAGATCAGTGTGTTCAACTATGACTTGTATGATAGGTTTTCAATCTGTTTCAACCAACAACAGTTTTGGTTATCAACACAAGTATCCAGAAAACACCAAGAACTTATAGCTTACATTCCGCAAGAAAGTTCCACATTCTGATACAAGTCATAAAACAACCACACTTTCATAGTTCATCATTCTGATCTCAACACCTTCTTCGCTTCCATCCCTAAGATCAACCATTCTCCTTCATTTTGTGACCCAAGCAAGACTGGAACGACCATTTCTTAGTTTAGGCCAGAATTGTACAGATTGATCTCTCGATTCTAAAGTACTCATGTGCAGTATATTTGTTTAGGGTTTTCGTTTCTCGACAGCACACCCAAATTTACCATTTCCAGCAGAATCAGTTTTTACCCCAAAACAGAAGGTTTTCTCCCATTTTAATACATCAAAAAGTCGTTGTTTTCTATCTTTTCTAAGCATCATCAGATTCTAAATACTGTGTGTTCTTAGTTGTGTCAAGGGAGTACAACTCTTGAATCCAACAACGTAGTTAGACAATATTTTATTGACCAATTGTACTCGCCAAGTTATTGGAAAGGGTCGAAATAATTGCTGAAAAGAATCTCAAGGCCTTGAAGTTCAGTGTACAACATTTTTTTCCGTTCTTTGTCTTCATCCTCTAGTACCTAAATTTCCAACAAATAAAACTGTGAAATTGGTGCTTGTCTCTGGATTATGTGGAATCCGTGAAATTAAATTATGCATCAAGCGCTCTTTCATTTTGATCTGATGATTGAAAGATGAGGGTGAGGGGGTAAAATGGCTTTCTGGAAAGAAAAGACTAACTATGAAGGTATAAGTCACATTGGTAATATTTAACAGATTTCTGGACGAAAAAATCAAAATAGGGGTAAGTTTAAAAAACAATAGATGAAGTAGGGGAACTCCATCTCTTTGGCAAATTCAATTAGCGAAATAGGGATAACCGCATAATTCCCCTTGTTTCAGTGACCCTGGAGTATAGGTGTAAAACAAGCCGGACCGGCATAATCCATCCCACGAAGTCGCGTGCTGCGTGCTGGGGTGGGCTGGGCCAAAGATTCTGTGTTGTGCTGTGTTGTGCCAGAAAAATAAACATGTTGTGCCGTGTTGGGCTGTGCTAGTACACTTATTTTATGTTCTCCAAAATAAATATTTTTTGAGATATTTTAGTTAGTACATGTATTATAGAAATAAATTAGCATAACGAAAATAAATTGGTTAAAACAATGATTTTTTGTGAAATATGCATCAAATGTGATGTATTGTGTAGTATTTTACGCATGACGTGGCGTGCTTTCTTCGCGTGTTGTGCCGCGTGCTAACACGTGTTGCGTGCTGTGTTGTGACGCTGTGCCTATTTGTCTAGCACAAGACATTAAACAAACGTGTTGTGCCCGTGCTGAGCCGGTCACGTGTTGTGCTCAAATTTAAACATGTTGTCCTGTGTCATAAGCGTGCTGATCCGTCCCAATTTACACCTCTACTGGGAGCCAATAGAGTAACACTGTATCATAAGAATAATTAACTCATCTTGAAATCTAAGTTGTCGACTGTTTGTACTTTGTACTAAAAACAGTTGATCATGCTTCAAAAAAATATAAAAAAACAGTTGATCTATGTAATCCTAGTGGTGTTTAAGATTCAGTGGGAATCTGTAATTCATCTGTCCACGAGCGTAGTTTGAAAGTCAAACAAATTATTCTTTAACTTTAGAAAGTAGTTGATAGTTTCTTCCTCGAATCATGGCACCTTCTCGCACACCACTTGCAGAAATGCCGTTACCCACACCAATAAAGAGAGCATCTCCATAGAATCATATTAACTAAAAAAAATGCATATCAAGCACCATACATCTCGTATAACTACGGATGAAATGCACATCAAGCACTATACATCTCGTATAACTACGGATGACTGTCACACCACCCCTATTCAATATTCGAACACAATTCTCTTAGGTAGTGTATGATAGGAGGCAGTTCCACGTAATTAGTCGTTCTTCCTATAAAAATTATGTGTTTTCCACCGTTTGTTTAAATATTCAGCTTAAAATATGTTTTCAACTTAATTCCATGGAATTATGGAACTTTTTCTTGTCTCTTATAGGATAATGATTTTGGAAATAAGGAAAAACTTTTCTTTGCCATGGAATTAAGTATAAAAAAAATTTTGGGCCACGCTTTTTTGTAGATGGGACCACCGCCACAATTTTATGGAAATAAATATATAATCAAACGACAAAAAGTACAATGAAAAGATGGCTTTTCATAAAATAAAATTTATCAAACACAGCCTTATAAAATTTTATTTTGGTGAGCTCTTATAAATTTGAATAATTGAACGGCCGATTATTATTCACTATGTTGTGTTATCATCGATTCTATTTCTATCTCCAAATATTCAAATAAAATACAATAAATATAAGTAGAAAGAGATAAAGTTCAAGGATTTATCTCTCATTCTTTTCTTTTTTTAAATTACTGACACTAAACCAGTACATGTAAACGACCTTTTATTGCTTAAAAAAAAGAATAACCTTATATTACAGTTGTTTTAAAAAAATTGGGTTTCTCTAAAGATTGGTGTCATATTATTTACTAATACGTAAGTATTATCTCTTATTCTATCCTTCTTAATCGTTCTCACTTGTTGTTTTTTTCTGCTGACGAATGTTTTCTTTTCTCAAAAGCTTGTCATGCAAAATATCTTCTCAAGGTTATTGATATTTTCTCAAAAGCTTCCGGCCAAGTTATAAATTTTGAAAAATAAGGTTTCTTTGCTAGTCCAAAAATGAATCCTAAGCATATTAAGTTGGTTACAATAGGTTTAAAAATGAAGTTCATGTCAAAAACTAACAAGTATTTGGGTATGCCTCTTTTCCTTGATAGGGAAAAATCCAAATCTTTTGAATTTCTTACAGAAATATTTTCTTTTAAGTTTGCTAGATGGAAAAAAATCTCTCTAAATATTACGAGAAGAAATATACATGTTAAAGATGTTCTTGCTAATCAAGCTAGCTACCAAAGAAAGTAACAAAGAAGATTGATTACAAAATATTATTATGAAGATTAATAATGGTAGAACCATAAATATGTGGTTGTCTAACTGGATTCCGGGTATGCATATTTCGGTGAATGCTTCTCATATACATATGCAGCAGTACACTTTAGTTCGTGATTTGATTGACTATGATACTAAGGATTCAAATGCGTTGATTTTGAATATGATTTTGATACGTTGATAGTTATGTGGTCCAATATATATGATGAAGATTTTACTATAAATCCAACCTATAAAATGCTAACTGATGAAAATCATACCGGTGCTTCAGGTTTATGGAAAAAAAATATGGTCTTTGGAATGTCTTCCAAAGATCAAGTTCTTTATTTAGAAAATTTTCTCTTCTATGCTTCCAGTTAATGTGCATTTAGTTAAATATAATCCTTATGTTGATATTAGTTGTCCGATGTGCATGCGTTCTGAAGAGACCGTCGAACATTTATTTATGCTTTGACCGATTGCTCGACATATCTAGTTTGCGTTATCTTTAGATAAATTTATTCCTTGTTCTACTATGGGTTTTGAAGACTATTTTATTCACTGGTTTGATAAAAATTTAGGTGATTCTTATTATAATGTTAATTTCCTTAGTATTGGGGCGATTTTGTATTGGTTTATTTGGAAAACAAGATGTGGTGTTGTCTTCAAATGACAAATTAACTTACATAACCTCCTGTTTTACATTAAAAGATTCATCAAAATACTTATGTTGCTCCAAATCTTGTCTGTAGAACTTTCTCTATTCATGTTTTTTTTCTTTGGATGCTTATGTGAATGATTTTGATTTAGAAATGGGTATCGTCTCTACTATAGGTATAATCAAAGATGTGAATACTAGTTTTAGTCAAGTTCCAGAAGCAGAAGTCAGAGAAGATTTTGCTCTTTTTTTGGTTATTTCTTGGACGCAAGTTGAACATTGTACAAAGTTCTGTTTGTCAGTGATCGTCAAAATATAGTTAACTATGTAGGAGGGGTTAATAAATCTGTTGGTTGGAGAAGTCAGTATGACTTAGATATGTGTAAGACAAAAATGGGTATGATGTGTAATTATAAGGTTGTCTATGTAAATAGGAACAAAAACTATGAAACATATTATGTAGATGCTTATGCTAGGAAGCATAAAACTTGATGCGTATGGGATTCATGTCCTCTTTTTCTGACTTCATTTTGTAAGGAAGGAATTCCAAGAAGAAGTATGTAAATTTCTCATTTGTTAATATAATTGTTTCTTTCTCAGCATAAAGAAAAAACCCAGTACATCCATAGCGCTTAATGGGGTAGATATAGTTTGCCCTTAATAGGGTGTGTATAGTTGCAACACAAGGAAGAGATAACTAGATTGGAGTAGGTAAGGGGATAATTATCACTATACACAAGACACGTTGAAACATGTGTCATGCATTTGGAAGATTATATGGGTCCACATAAATGTGGTCATCCACAAAACTGACTTCGTATAACACTCCTCATTAGATGACTATCGTTTTATTATTGTTGACTCATCCAAACCTTGACAGAAAAATCCGGTAAAACAAAATTGTTCGAAGAAAAAAGAGTACAACACTTGGAGACTTAGTGGGGCGTTGGCTGTCATGAACTTTCTCCTTTATCGAAATAGCATCAGGAGAAACCATCACATGGGACAAAACCTGAACTCATAATGAGTTTGATCATATCTACAAATTTTCCCGTTCATTAAAAATGCGCCAACTACTTGCAATAAAACGTGAACACATGAAGCTTAGAATGGGGATCGCCGCCTCCACGAATTCTCTTCTTTGCCGAAACTATATCAAGAAAACCATCTAAGAGAAATTTTGAACGCTTGCGCTAGGAAAACTACTTGTGACAGAACCTAAAAGCCAAAAGCTCATAATCTTTTCGACATCGATGCTTAAGTTTGGCTCGTTAAAAACCTCGTTAGGAAAACCACGTGGGACAAAACCTGACAAAAGTAAAAGAGTACAACGGATGTTGCCAGATAACGGTGATGTACGAGTATATGCTTCCTCGTTAAAAACCTTGACAATGAAAACCCTATAAGACAAAACCTTGGCGAAGGAAAAAGAGACAACACTCTTAAGTCCAGCGGAAGATTTTACGAGTTTACTCCCCCTGAAATATAATTTTTTTAGAGCGATTGGTAATGAAATGATTACACAGCTATCAAAAATAACTTAACTATTCGTAGCATATGGAAAATTGACTGCCAGAGTTTGCGATGGGTGCACTACCATCATTGCACACCTCACATTGAAATCCTCTATCTATCACAAACCAATTTCAATTTTCCGCTTTAACTTCAGAAATAACGGCTTTCTGCAAACTCATTTTTAGTATGAAATCAATTTTACCCTTTAAAACTGTGACATGGAAAACAAAAGTAAGAACAACAACATAATGCATGCATTATATACTAACTTTTGAACCATAAAAGTTTACGTATGTGACAAATAGATCGATCTTTTTTTTTTTACTCGGTCAATAAAATTTAAGTAAAAAAGCAGAAATTGTACAAGAGCTAGGCCAGCCTACAAGCTAGCGTGAGGCCATCATGTAAACTAGCCTATTTGAAAGGAAAATAAACTTCACCAGGCCATTCCACGGACAGAATAAAACCTGGCCTACCCTCATAAAACCCATAAATATCCTCGGCCAGCAAACATCCTTGCTTATCCAAGGCATCAGCTGAGAAATTAACCTCTCTATAGCTATCGATATAACAAATATTATTGTAGAAATTCCTCGCAAGCCTCCACTTCTGAGCTAGCTGCCATGGCAAATCCCCACTTTGAAAAGCCTTAATACAACTCATCGAGTCTGATCTCACAAAAATACTCTGTACATTTCGCCTCTTGGCCAGCATCACACCGTAAATCACAGCACTCACTTCCGCATAAAAATTGGTTTACAAGCCTAGTCCAACACAAAGAACCCCAAGCACCGCAGCAAATTGATCGATCACATTCTACTTTAAGGGATCACATAATAATGGTGCCAATTTAGATTATTGTTTATCCTACTATCACTCAATTAGGTTTGTCTAGACCTTGTTCAGACCACTGTCCTCGTGCTCTGCTGTGTGAATGTGTTATTTTGGACCTAGCCCTTTTTGTTGTGAGGTATAATGGCTTACTGGTCCCTTATTTTTATCTCTAATGCAAGCTTGGTGGGATTATTTTCTTTTGATGGTAGTGCATGTTATTTTATTTGTAAGAAATTGCAAGCTTTGAAGGACAAGCTAAAAATACGGAGTAATGAAGAGTATGGTCAAGTGGACAAGCAACTATGGCGATTTTCAATGGTGTTGCTGAGGTAGAATGGCTTTCAAATCCACCAACAGGTTCTTGCGAATTTTCTATACGAAAATGAGTAATGCACAGAAAAGATTTTTCTTACAAAATTTTAAATTCAAGGTTAACATTAATGGTTAGATAATCCGATTTTGGGAAGATAAATAGCTTTTATATGATGCTTCTTGCAATGTTTGTCCACATCTGTACACTGTTGCAAGATTTAAATCCTGCTTGTGAAGATGTTTTTCCGATGGGATTAACTGCAAAAAGATCCTTCTCAGTTAAGTCTTGTTATAATAAGTTAATGGTACCCAATTATGAAGCTTTAGTTCAGGATATTTTTTTATTTTCTATGGCAGCAAAAGTACCCACCAAAAGTGGCTTTCTTTATCTGGTGTATTAGTCATTTAGGATTCCAATAAGAGACTCTCTCATCAGGAAAGGGACTGCGTCTCCCTTCACTTGTCTGTTTAACGCGCGCATCCATTCTGTGTGAAGAAATTTTTTACAGACCCATATTTTTTGAAATTATGTTTTCTTTTTCTCTTAATTTCCAAACTAACCTTCTCACTTCAGTTCTCTTCTCTGTAGACAAGTATTACGGTTTTCTCACTGCCTCTCCCTAATCTCTTATTATGATTTCTTACCTCCTCTCCCCCTCATTAGTTGATTTTACTGAGGTGAATTAGGGCTTTTTCAATATGAAGTCGATTTTAGCTTCAAAATCTACATTCAAATTTGGGGATTTTAGGTTTCTGTCTTTGATTATTCGAGACGACGAAGAAGAAATTGAAATTCAAGTTGTAGAAGAAGAAAAGTGTTGCCATACTTTCATATATATGAATCACTATGTAAATCGAATGAAGTAGTTCAAAAGAGTCAAGTTCTTCTCTGCGGTGATTTAACAAACTAATTTCAGATCTTATTTTTCGTTCTAATCTATTGTTATTCGTTTTCTGTATTGTAGTCTGTCTGTGCATCGATGTTTAATTTCATATTGTTAATTTTGGCTTGTTGACGAGTTCACTGCTATTTCATTCTTAGTGTGAGCTTGAACCTAAACTGGGATCTCAATAGTCAGCTAATCTCAGGTGATTTTGAACCTTTAATTACACATATTTTGTAGATTTTTGTTTTATTCCGATGGTCACTGAATAAATGTAACAGAGCATTTCTTTACGTACATTGATTGCAAATGTAAATAGTGGGGTGTTTCCATGTGCATTCTGAATTCCAAGCAGGGTTGGACGTTTTTCCTCCATGTCTCTAGCTAGTTCCAAGTAGTTGCTTTCCATTGCTAATGTGATGCGAGAATTCCTGTTTTTTTTTCTCTTCTAGTTCTAAGGATTTATGGTCATAGATCAGATACGGATATAATTAACAAGTCTTATTTGTCATCTTGGAATAATTGTTGAGGATACCAGTTTAACCAGTCTCATTTCTCATGACCCCCATTGCATGATATTAACCAGTTTTGTCTGGTAGATTATAAATCTTCCGTGAATTCTATTGCTTGGGCTCCTCATGAATATGGATAATTTTTTTTATTATTATTATTATTGTAGTCTTTTTGGAAATAGTAATTTGTGGAACTTTTGGATTTATTAATTTTGATTCTAGTTTGGATAATATTTTTTGTATGGCAAGCATTGAAACATTGGTGGAGACGACGACAGTGGTTATACCTGACGACTGTCCATGACCTGTATATCCTTTACATTTTGTGATATTATGTTAACATTATACTCAGTATGGAAAATGTAAGTTCATTGAGAGGGAGAGGGAGAGGGAGGGGATCGGTTGTGAATGTATTATGGCAATGAGTGTGGATGAAATATTTGGATTAGTGTATGCAACCTAAGTGGTATTTGCATATTTTTAAAGAAAATGCTAGTTACTCATTTTGATTTACTATTGTTGTTGACGACGAACGAGCTGTTGTACCTTTAATATCGAAGTTGTATGACTTATATCATCCATAGTAATTGTACAATTTTTGTAACTTTTTTTTGTGTGTGTGTTTATAGTGTTCATAGTACTGCATGTACATTTCTAGTAGTGGCTGAATAATTTGTTAAGTAATTACAAAAATGGTTGCATAACCTGTTATGCGGTCGAGAAAATGAATGCATTCTGCATTATGCAGTCATTTTTCTTTTGCTAACATTAAAATGAACCCAAAAATTACTGCATAATTTGTTATGCAACTACATAGTTTCTTGCATAACCTGTTATGCATTCAGAAAATGGTTGCATAATATATTATGCAACATTTTTTTATTTAGCGCTGAAATAGAAAAATGGCTGCATAATATGTCATGCAGCTACAAAACTTATTGAATTATTTGTAATGCATAAGTTGTTATGTATCATAGAAGATGTCTGCATAATCCCTTTATGAACAACTTTTTTGCTAGCACTAAAATCAACAAAAGAAAAATGGTTGTTAACCTTTTAGGAAGCTACAAAAATTACTGCATAACATGTTACGCAGTCGAAAAAAATGACTGCATAATTTGTTATTCATTATTTTTTTTGTTGAAATTTTAATTTTTAAATTTATACATATACATGAACCAAAATATGGCTGCATAATATGTCATGCATCCTCTTTTCTAGTAACCTAACTAGTGGATGCATTAACCAAAATATGGTTGCGTAATTTGTTATGCAACCTTTGTGGTGTCTGCATAATGTGTTATGCATTCTTTGTGGTGACTGCATAATAGTTATATATCAAGTTTTTGAAATTTATCCCTAAAATGATAATCACCTCCGACTTTTTCGTAAAAAATTCAAATTTGATATTGTTGTTTATACTCGTTGTGTAGATCTCTTTAAAAGATTTCCAACGAGATTTCCAACGAGATAAAATTTGTAAATTTTCAGGTGCGGTTTTTTAGATATGTTATATCCAAGTTGTGTTGCCAATTATACCCTTGAAAAAACAGGATGCATAACTTGTTATGCAAACACTTTTATAACACCGCTGAATTGGTCCCTGGAAAGTAATTGGGGGTCTCCCACTAGAGGACAAAAAAGGTCACCCAATCCTAATTTGGGTCACCCCTTATCCAAATATTTTGGTAATGCCTGATCTACCCCTTATCTAATTAGTTGTAATCTCACTTAATTAGTGGTAATCTCACTTAATTAGTGCAGAATTTTAAAATTAAAATCAAATTATTTTATTTTTTTTCCGAATTTTATGTTTGCAAAAAAAAAAATTCTGCGCAAATTTGCATGAAAAGTCGTCATGAATTTTTTTAAAAAATAACGACCCTCAAGAGTCGTCATTGTTTCAATGACAACTCTAAATAGTCGTTATTATTTAAAAAACGACCCTCAAGAGTCGTCATTGTTTTTGTGACGACTCTAGACAGTCGTTAATGTTCAAGTACGCATATGACGACCATTTAATGTATTCCGCCATTAATGATCTTTAAAGAAGATAACGACTCTTTTATAAGCAATAACGATCGTCACTGAAACAATGACGACTCCTGAGGGTCATTTTTGGAACAATAACGACTGTTTGGAGTCGTCACTGAAACAATGACGACTCTTGAGGATCGTTATTTTTAAAAAAAAATTCATGACGACTTTTCATACAAATTTGAGCAGAAAAAAAAATTGCAAACATAAAACTCGAAAAAAAAAATTGATTTTGATTTTAAAATTTTGATTTAAAAAATAAATTAAAAAAAGGGTAAAATAGTATTTTCACTTTACTATCGATACGCTCATGAAAATTTTGGCGTGCAAACAAAATTGGTGAGGCCGCCAAATAAAATCTATGGCCCCCAATTAAGCCCTGTTTTATAAGGAGATAAAAAGTCCAAAATTTCTTTGTTATACAAGAAAATATATTAAGGCTAACTATGTCATGTTACTCTATATTTATACTCCCTCCGTTTTTTTTTAATAGGCCAGTTTCTATAAATAAAAGTTTCAAAAAAATAAGCCAGTTTCCTAATTGGGAAAGTCAAATGTTACTTTAATTTTTTGGGACCACTTTTCTCTTAACTTCTTTTGATGACAAGTGTCATGTGGACTACTTCACTTTACTTCTTTTGATGACAAGTGTCATGGGGACCATTTCACTTCACTTCTTTTATTGACAAGTATCATGAGGACCACTTTTTCAATGATTAATTTTTTTAATTTCCTTAAATTTCTCTAAAAACAAAACTGGGCCTATTAAAAAGAAACGGAGGGAGTAATAATTATGGATGTCACGGTAGGTGAAATATATTTTAGGCATGACAATAAGGGACATATTTTTTCTTGGCCCTTAGCCTAAGTTTTCCTACTTTTAATGTTGTAGTAGAAAGCGACCCTCCTAATTAGTAGAAAGCGAACCTCCCTAATCCTAGCTTTTTCTTTTCTTTTCCCATTGGCAGATCAGGCCTCGTGTACCTCCAATTCTGATCAACAAAATTCTATCTTAATAGATTAAAAAAAAAAGTGTTAAATAATGTTATTATCTTGATATTGCCAATTGTCAACTGTTCAATTGAAGTCTACAAGTTCTTCTCTGATCATCCCATGTGATAAGTGGTATGCATTCAAAACTCGGCATCTTGATCAAAATCCGGACTATTTTAGTATCTATCTAGGAAGGCAGCTAGATTAAGAAATTAATTCATTAAAAGTTGTTTTTCCACTGTATGTTTTGTACAACCACCGTACTAGTTGACACTCGGAATTCATGTTCATGGCCTGGGTGGTAGATTATCATTCCACAGAATTCCGTGCATTAGATAAGATACTTACAGTTGGTTACTTCATGATTTAAAGTTGAACTTCGTTGGTTGGCAGTATATATTTATTTAAGGGTTTTGACCGTTAAAAAAATGAACAGAATACCAGTAAATAGATTGATTAGTAAGATGACGAGATTTCATAGACAAACAGCCACATCCCTCGCCTAGTTCAGTGGGTCTGATACGTGCCTCTAGTTTTTCCCAAATTATTTTCTTTTTCTTATAAGCTAGTTGCTGCTGGTTGTCTTTAGCTGGAATCTTGAGTACAAAGTAGTACAAATAGGTACATATCTTGAGAACCTCTTATCATCTTTATCAGAATCCTCATTAGTTTGTTTGTCTGATTAGCTAGTTCTATATGGTTTTTTGTTAGTACTTGATTCATCTTCAAATTAACAGAGAATGGCAACGGTACTGTTCGCTTCATTTCTTGTACTCTTCATCATCAACACCAGTCCTTCATCTGCAGCTGCTAGTAAAGCTAAAATCCTTGATGGTGAGTATTCATTCTCATTGCAACACTTGTTAATTGAGCTCCATTTCTCAAAAGGATATACATTGTCACTCACTGATTTAACCTTTTTCGAAAATTAAAGAAATGTCTCTGGTTTTAGTCTTTCTTACTTCATTCTTGCAACTATACGGCTACATTATTCAATTTCGGGTCGATATATAGTTATGTGAGTCCTGGTCGGGATGTACGTAATTCGCACACCATGTAAATCATGTGAGTCGTGGTCGTGATGCAGATATGTAAATAATGGTTGTACTCTGAACAGGCTATGGAGTGTATTAATTTTCGTACATATTTGCAGCCAAAACACAACTAATTTGATAATTATAAACACCTGCTACCAATATGCATATTGATGACATGACGATACCTGTTAGAATATGGGCTTCCAACTCAAAATCAATTGACAATGAGTGGAGCGACTCATAGAGGTATAAACCGCAGGATCTTAGATTGCCCATACAATGTGGGACTAAGAATCTCAACAATACCTGAATCGAAGCATCCAAATACTATCATTTTTATTTACTTCTCTTATTTGAATTAACATTTTTATTTGTCAGTGCTTCTTCCGAACGGAGACTTTGAACAAGGACCAAAACCATCAGAGCTAAAGAAAACAGTTATCATAGGGAAATACTCACTACCCAAATGGGAAATCAATGGATTAGTCCAATACGTATCAGGTGGTCCTCAATACGGAGGGTTTTACTATCCTGTTGCACGTGGAGTCCATGCTGCAAGGCTTGGTAATGAAGCTAATATATCCCAAACCATAAGACTAAAACGCAACTCTTACTACACTCTAAGCTTTGGCGCAACAAGAACTTGTGCACAAGATGAAGTGTTAAGAGTGTCAGTCCCTGGACAAATATCTGGAGACCTTCCCCTTCAGACATTATACAGTACTGATGGTGCTGATACTTATGCTTGGGCATTCAAAGCTAAATCAAAACTTGTCAAGGTCACTTTTCATAACCCTGGGATCCAAGAAGACCCGGCTTGTGGGCCACTCATTGACCATGTTGCTATAAAGGAACTCATCCCTCCACTGGCAACTAGAGGTATGGTTTTTCTTTATCTTTCTTATTTGTAGTTCTTAAATTTGTGATCAATGGCTTCATTCTTTTTATATTTTCTTTGTTTATAAACTAGTTTCTACATCAAGCAATCACACTTTTTTGCTGTTTCTACAGCCAATTTGGTCAAGAATGGTGGCTTTGAATGTGGTCCGCATGTGTTCCCCAGTCATTCAACTGGAGTTCTGCTCCCTCCTAAGCAAATGGATCTCATATCACCACTTCCTGGTTGGATTGTTGAGTCCTTAAAATCCGTTCGATACATCGACTCCAAACACTTCAATGTCCCATTTGGATTCGCTGCAGTCGAGTTAGTTGCAGGAAGAGAGAGTGCAATTGCTCAAATTCTAAGAACAGTTGATAATCAATTCTATAAACTAACCTTCACAATTGGAGATGCGAAGAACTATTGCCATGGATCAATGATGGTCGAGGCTTTTGCAGGCTATGGGACGGTAAAAGCTAGGTTCATGTCTACTGGGAAGGGTCAGTTCAAGACTGTTAGTCTCAAGTTTCAGGCTACATCATCAAGAACCAGAATAACTTTCTACAGTGCTTTTTACCATACCAAGGTTGATGAGTATGGACATCTATGTGGTCCTGTCTTGGATCAAGTTAGTGTTGTTCCAATCCGTGATTAAGTTTTCTTCTTTTTAAATTTGTGTGCGCAGCAATAACTAATGCCAATGGGATTGTTATAAATGGAACTGGAAAGAAATAGATAAATCGAATTGGTGAAAGGATGGATAAATATTATCCAATCTGGTTTTTGTGCCATTATGAATAAAAGAAGATCTTAAATTTGGAGAATCTTAAATTTTTACTCAACTATTTGGAGATTAATAGAGTACTGAAGTCCAAATTTTGCAAGCCTAGCCAAAAAGGGGAACATGGTTACTTACTGCATCCAGGCATAAGAGGTTTGGGTAAGGCTTCATTATGAAATGCAACCAAGAAAAATATGCCAGCAATGCTTTGTGATCAAGCATAATGAAGAACTCCTTGCACAAGCCTAAATCATCTCATGTCATGAGTTCGGAAAATAGTTCTGCTCCGTCACCATGACGTCGTAAGCACTTGTTTTCTTCTAAGTTTTGAAGATTCCCCCCCTCTGGTTTGATTTAAGGTTTCAATCAGTTCAAAGTCATCTGTTTTACTATTTCTCTTCTATTCAATATTCAATTATAAAATCACAAAATTATCTACTACATTCAAATCATCATCGATGAAAATAGTGATTTCATATTCACAATCATCATCACCGTTACAGACTTCAAACAAACAGTTGGGCCGACCCACCGGAAGCCGCGAAGGGCTCGAAGGGAGGAAGTCTCTTTTATGATCATTTTTTTTTGTAAAATGAAGCCTAATGCAACGGTGTAATTTGATAAAAAGATTTAATTTTGTGTTTTTTTTTGTGAAGCCTTTTCACTTAATTCCTTATGAATCTTATTTTTTCAGAGATATATTTGGCAAACAAACTAGAATATAACATATATCTAAAAATTCGTGCCTTGGAATTTTACAAATTTTATCTTGTTGGAATGATTTTAAAGAGATGTACACAATAAATACAAACAACAATATCAAATTTAGAGTTTTTACGAAAATATCGGAGATATTTATCCTTTTAAGCACAGTTTTCGAAAATTGAATACATAACCATTATGCAAACCACCACAAATGATGTATAACACATTATGCAGTCATATTTTGGTTTATGCATCAACTAATCTCCCGTTGCAACTAATAAAATAATAAAACGATGTACTCCCTCTATTTCAGGAAAAGTGATGCTTTCACTTTTTTAATTTGACCAATTTCTAGAAAATGTCGAGAATCACCAATTTTTTTTACAGTCCAGTGACAGCGGTATTTAGTTTTTCTTCGGTCGGTCCTTCCCGCCGTGATAACGGTGTTCTAGTAGAACTAGTACCAACATACTTACTAAGTTAAACAAAACAAACATTCAAAACATAACCCCTTCCCGTATGACCGAATAGGTTAATTTGTACATGAAAGTTAACAAATCTAACAAGAACCCATTTGACATCAACTAATTAAAAAAACTGCTAAATGGAAGAAAAAAAATTGACCGCGCACCGCGCGTTCAAAAATGGATAAAAAATATGTGACGACATCAAACTATAGGCTTAAGTATAGTTAACACACCGAAAATCAAAATTTCGGCTACAAATCTTTTTGTTTCCCCAATAAATATATAATCATTTTCTCATGAAAAATACCCTTGCAATTGTTGGCGCCAAAATCTCAACCATTAAATAGGGTACAAAACAGAGGATATTTTAGAAGAAGTTGACGTATAACATGTGATTGGTGTTTATGGATACACCTTTTCTTGCTGTGCTATTGAGTTCACATCAATAAGAACATGAAGTAAGATGGTGTTCCTTGTCTGCTAGCATAGTTGTGTCAATCTAATTTTCGAGCGCAACGAGTGCAATTGTTTGAAATTTGTTACAAAATCGCTGAGTTTTTTTTACTGAGAAATATATAGATGTGACCTGTGATGTCTAACTCACAAACTTTTTGTCTTATATTCTTTTTGGAATTCTACGGAAAACAGAAAATATGCTTGTTATTCTGAATCAAATTTGTGGTACTCCATCATTTGTATCCTTTTCAAAGTATGCACTAACAGAACCATCTTCTCCAGCAACGCATTATCCTTGTCTTCCGAAAGAGAGTGACTTTCGATAAGAACCATGGTTGGATTCATCAATGACATACAAAGTTAACAAAATCTGAGCAAAAGTTAGTTTATGTTATTTATAGAGTAATTTCCAAATTGGATTACTTAAAGAACTAGATTAGTTCATGGAAAATTTCATATTATTACATAATCTGGATAAAAGTGATTATTTTCTCAAAACTTTGTCATGAATATCAAACTCACATAACAACAATTGGAAGTTGGAAAAACATATATGATTACCGCTTTAAAATTGGTATATTCTACTATATTCAATGCAATCTAAGCTCAATCATATATATACAAGTATAATTAAATAGCACTATGAGAAGTGAGAATAATAAAAACATTCGTTATTAGTATTAAGTTGGTATACTCGATCAGGATAAAAAGAGAATTACATATACTTGGTCTTAGATGTTTCGAGAAATTTATTTGTTGTGTGATTTCGAGATCTTCAACTCGAAATCATAAGCTTTTCATTTAGATCCAAAAGATGGGCATGATAGGTGTTTGGAAAATTTCGGAATGTACGTATAGTTAGAACAGTTTGGAAGATTTAACTTGATTTCAGATACATAACTATAGGTAAGTCTATAGTTTGATGACGTATTTGTCATCTGATGGCCAGAAAGGCGCTAGTTCAAATTTGCTCGTGCAGTGCGCGATCAATTTTTTTTCCTCTAAAATGGTTACCTGTCCAACTCAAAGAGACAAACATAACTTTGTGTAGATGACAAAAAATAACATCTACCAAAGAACTGACAGCTGATGAGTGCTGCAGCTGAAAGCTGAGACAAGACTCAAGGTCAGAAGTCAAAGACTCAAATCGCAGGTCGTCAATTGAAGAAGATGCGGAATAATAGACACGGAAGATCTGAGTTTAACCTCAGAGCTGAGAAGAGACTCGAAGTTATCAGATGACTTAAGACGTGGAAGCCCAATTCATCATAAATGAGAGTTGTCCCAGGTCCAAACAAGCATAACGTGGGAAAACCAATTGTGTCCCAGACATTCATGTGTTCACGAGCGAATACTTAAGATAGAAGTCGTTCACATGTAAATCCATTTATTTTCACAGTGTCTAAATAGCCATAAAAGCTCATAATTTAAAAAAGTTATTTCATTAATAAAAATTATACTTTAAATATTGTTTCTCTCTCTTATGATTCTCTCCAAGTTATTGTTCATTATCCGACTTAGGAAGATAATCAGGAAACCCTAATTTTATAAACCAGATTACTGATTCAAGATCATAACTAGAGTAACCAGATTAGAATCATAATATTGTGAAGGTACGCCTCTTAACGAGATGACGCATCTTCATTGGTTCCGAATATGTTGAATAGATTTCATGATCTTAACAAAATAAAAATCTCCGATGATGATATTCATGCATGATATAATTCATAAACTTAATAAATTTGTATGAAGAAGTATAATATGTGATGTTATTGAATTTTCTTGATGATTCAGCCAGATTTGGCATCATTTGATGGAGATCAAACCCTAATATGATTATTTTGGTGATATCTATCATTATGAACGCTTATTTTAAATTAGATCTGAAAAGTTGACAAAATTTTTCAATATCGCATGATTACAGTTCTAGTAATATCAATCACAATTTTCTTGATGAAATGTTGAGAAACGTCAATATCTCCTTATGAATATTCTTCAAAATTCAACTATTCTCTTCTAACAAAATTCAATATCTATCCAAACCTGTTAATTCAAATGATAGATTTACACGCATATCGCTTAGATCTTATTTGATTACATAATATGAATTTGTGATTCTTCTAAAGAACGAATCTAATATTTTGTTAGGTTTTAACCAACAATTCGAATAAAATATTTATGTGAAACTTATATGAATAGATTTGATTCTCTATTTGAACGCTTATTGTTCATACAAAGCTATTACATGCTAAATTTTTTCAACACATCACATAATTTCGTTAAAATCATATCTAATAGTGCAAATAACATGTTTTATGATTAATAATCAATTTACAATATTATAATTACGGCGTAATTATCAAACAAAATTTAGTATATATGTCTTTATCAAGTTTTTAACCAAAGAATATCTAAGGGTTAACCATATTATAACATGTAACATGGTATGTACGCGTCCACTTAGTCATCAATTCTTTTAATCTTGACCATATTAATAAGCATTAATCAGAAATACTTATATGTGATTTCTCATATTATAAAGCGTATACAATGCATCGAAAAAGGTTACTACCTCGCCCTTGAGGTTGGCTATAACACTAACAACACCGAGTTTGGATCTCCAATAGAGTGTTACAACATCAGAGGTTCTCACACAAAATGTGCCAACCAACTGTACCAACACCAGTTGGGACATGTACTTCAGGACGTGAACCTGTTGTAACCTGAAAGAGGTATACCACCTAATATCACATCTTCAACAATGATGACGAATGTAGTACCCGAAGCAGTATTAATTGGTTCCGCTACTACATTTGAAAAAACATAAGGATACGCAGATCTCCAACTTTTAACACAACACCTGTGGTACAGATATCTGGTGATATGTTCCAGGATTTGTTAAGACTATTATCTTTTTATCTCAATCAAAGTTCAAAAACATGTGAATCAATCACTCTGTCATATATTACATGAGTAGTCACCCTATCTTAATATACCACCTTTGCCAAATCAATCATCTATGTCTAATTAATTACCAAACTAGTAAATAAGAAATCTAGGGAAAGAATTATTGAAATTATATATCATTAGCTAATCAATATTATATGCAAGCACCGAGACATGTAGTTTCTGAATCAAGACCAACTGTCACAGTTGATTTAGTCCAAGAATCAATCGACTCAAAGACAGAAAGGTTACTGAAAAAACGGGGGTATAACAACCACACACAATAATTCGCTCGACAATCTGTATGGACTAAACTCCAATTTAATTTCGAGAGCATCAACTTAAAAGTGAAATTCAATCAATAATTATATCAAAGAGTTTCTATCTCTTTCTCAATATAATCATCAACTCAAACAGATAGAAACCCGCGAGTGATTGATATGAGAAATAACTTGGACGGTACCAAAGACCAATGCCCAAGTGTCAATCAAGTTTTATCCAACAAACAAGGTCGGATTTATCAACTGATTGAACTATGAACAACCTGTGATATTTTAATTATATAAACAAATATAATGCAGAAAAAAAATAACACAGACGCCAAAAATCGTGTTAACGAGCAAACTGCAAATGCAGAAAAAACCTTCGGGACTTAGTCCAGATTTGAACACCACACTGTATTAAGCCACTACAGACTCTAGCCTACTACATATTAACTTCGGACTGGAATGTAGTTGAGACCTAACCGAGTTTCACACCGATTAAGGTACCGTCGCGTTCCTTACGCCTCAAGAATCACGCCGGATTTTGCGCACTTGATTCCCTTATCCGATCTCACCTACAACTAAGAGTTGCTACGATCCAAAGTCAAAGACTTATAAACAAATCTGTCTCCCACAGATATGTTTATTCTTTATTCGGTTTTTGTTCCGTCTTTTGATAAAATCAAGGTGAACATGAACAAACTAATAATCTGTTCTTATACTCCCGAAGAGCAGCCTAGAAATATTAGTCACCTCACAATAACCCAACTGATTAACAGGAAAAGTTATTACAGAATCACAAGAGTCTGAGATGAAGAACTTTTGTGATTACTTTTAATATCTTACATATTGGAGATAATCTCGAGTAAATCTTAGAGAAGATAAAACTCAATACAATAGAACAAGTAAGATCATAATACACAACTATAGAAAAAATAGTTGGATATGGCTTCACGAAACCCAGATGAAGTCTTCAAGTCGTTAGCCTATAATGGTTTTCGAAAACCTAGCTTAAAGGAGAATCAACTCTAGTTTGCAACTAGGACACAGAAAAGTGTCAGAATTAGGTTTTCCAGTTACTAGAGTTCTCACTCATATAGTCTTCCAAATCAGGGTTGCTTTCAATCAAAGCTAAGATATCTTAGTAATAAAGCATTCAATATTCACCGTTAGATGAACTTTTGATTGAAGATTCAAGCTAAGTCTGCTTAGAAATAAAGCAATCAATTTCCACCGTTAGATGGTCTCAGCTTGTTACACACAAATGAAATATACTTATATTTAGATATGGGTTACCGCACCTAAACGTGTATATTGAGTTGGCTCAATAACAGTTAACCGAAGTTAGCCATATGAACACTTTTGTCTTAGCCGTATTCATCTAACACTTCTAGATCAAATATGAAGATCAATCAATCATGAAAGATAATCAAATGAATCTAATTGTGTTTAAAATAGAGTTGTTCAATTGTTCACCATCTCATAGAAGTATATATAAACAAATTGAATCGAAATTGGTTTGATTTGTAATCGTACAAAGTACTTATAGAAGAATCAATTCATGAAAATTAAGCCACGGTTTGCAAATATTGCATTCCTTAAATCATAAATGCTTTAGTTCATGAGTATAAGAATCATACATAACCGATTCTAGAAATTTACCACTGTGTTCGTAAACCAGGTATGCGAACAGCAGCTCCAGACCTTGTCCTAGTCAAGCCATTCGTACACCCGGTTCACGAACAACCATTCCGGAACCAACTCAGGTAAACCCGTTCACATACTAGGTACGCAAACAAGAGTTCCGGACCTTCTCAGGTAAATCTGTTCGCATACAAGGTACGCAAACAAGATTTCCGGACCTGAATCATCATAATACAGTTCGCATGCTAGTTATGCATACCGTGTTGTATCCAGACATGGGTAATTTTTCTAAACTCTTATTTCAATCATTGAAACATCCTTGGAAGATGATAATGGTTGTCTCACACAAACCATTAGCTTCAAGTAATTTCAAGTGATCGAATGATCAATACGAAACTTCCCAAGCTAACGTCAAATGAATATCTCACACAAATTATATAAGATGTTCAAGGTAATTTTTGACATGATCACCTTTTGACTTAATATTTAGTTTCCAACAAATAAATTGTTTCCAACTAAATTCGTGAAGAATATGATGAACATAGCTAAATCAAAAAGCTTCCAACACATGTTTTGAGAAATAGATAAGCGAGATAAATTCAGCTCGAAATATCAAATGTGTATAATGCAAAATTATGTATAGCTATACGACTTAGTATCATTAGGAGATAGACTAGAATATACTTCTGAGTGACAGATAAGTTTTAGTCTCCACATACCTTTTGTTGATGAAATTCCTCCAAGCTCCTCAGTAAATCTTCGTCTTCAATTGGTGAACGTCGTGAAGTCTAAAGATCAATTACACATTCTATCCTAATCCGAGATATAGATATAATTATACTATAAATCAAGTATATAGTTTTGATCAACTAAACTTGAAAACAAGCTTGAGATATCAAAGCTTGCGAGTTCGACCGAGCAGTGTTCTAGCAATCTCCCCCTTTGTCAATTTTAGTGACAAAACTATCAATAAATATGGATTACAAAATAAATAAACTTTGTAACTTCTCATCCATCATGCTTGATTTCCTTGGCTCTTCAACATTCCTTGAATTCTTCGTTACTCCGAGTATTTTAGCGATTCTGAACGTGTTCAACTCAGCATGATTATTGTTGAAGATCCGTAGCCATAATAATAAGAAAACAGATGTTCTGGATCATTGTTATACAGTGTCACAGTATTATTATAGATAATCAAAGCCCAATTGTATCACAACTTTGAAATAATACTATGGTGATATGTGTCACTCCCACTTAGTCAATACTTCCATCTTAGAATGAAAACCACTCGCCCTTATATAATGATCCGTAAACCATATGTATGTAGTGTGAACTACCAAGTAATTCTCCACCTTTTTGTCAATACAAATTGATAAAGGTACGGAAACAATTGGATCATAATGAAATTTTCAAAAAGATACTTCATGACTAAAAGAGAACATATCAACTTTGTTTCGATGATTTCACATAGTCAAAGCTTAGTTTATTCATCAAGGAGTTTATAAAGATACAAGATAACTCCTGCAATATTCCACAGCCGCAATCCCTACAAAGATATGGCAATTAAGCACAATTTCAATTAAGAACTCTCCCTCACTTGATGTCATTCCCAAGAAAACAACATAAGCGACCTTACTTTTACAAGAAAATAAGGATTTCTTTGGACGTTAACAAATAACATGGATTTGTATCCAGTAAACTCGAATAAATTAACCACAAGTAAATCTTATTGATTAATTTAATCAGAAAAACTCAACATGAGAAAACTTACGGAGCCATATAGTACTTTCACATAAAAGTGGATCAGGAAAAGATCAATACCGTGGAATTTTCAAAAGTTCATTTTATATTTTATCAATATTTGCATAATGACACAATAGACTTAAATTTTGAGCATATTCAGTTAAACTTCTTATGGGTTTAACATATTTAGCATTTCTAATTGAAAAATGAAATCACTCAAAGCTAAAATACCATTAAAGTTATTACAACCATTAAGTGATAATAGTTTTAATAGGTTCAACACAAGAAGTTCAACAAAAATATCATAAGGAAAGTCTGAAATTGACATAACAAACATGAAGAAAAGAACACTAAGCCAGATCGCGATAGTAATCCTCAGCAATCTTGGATATTGGTTCAGCTAGGTCTGGATGAGACGTTATAGCATAAGTCAACTGTCTCTCCAATCACTAAATCCTTTATTGAAAGAGAACAACTTCAGGATTGACAGGTTTCTTTATCTTGTTAATGTCTGCCTGGCTCAAGGGAGATGGAGTACCAATACAAGTTCCAAACTGAACAATTTTAAATTGCCTGCAGATTCGGCTGATAAGGCATGGGAAGCCAGGGTTTTTCTTCTGTAAAACCATGTGTATCATTTGACGAACAATTAATCCACATAAATCAACCTCTTCACTAGAAACAAGATGATAAACCAACTCCGCCAGAGTTCTCCTGCAGAGATTTTTGTCAAGCGTACTAGGAATTAATTTAGCCACATCCAACTTACCAAAAATCTTCAGATTAAAGCTTATATTATCCACTGACAGTTTTCTCTCTGTCCATGGTACATCCTTTCCTAAGAGCAGTTCAGAAAACTGATGCTAATTTGGTCTTCGACCTTCCGGTTGAGGGACAACAAACGAATGATGAAGAGGCAAGTTTAATAACTCAGCAATAACGCCACGGTTAACCTCAAAAAGTGTCCCTTTGACCACAGTCTTAAAGCATCAGTTGGTTTTGTAGGGTACATGCAAGTTTGCATAAAATTCACAAGTCATTTCAAGATATGATTCTTTCATACCCTTATGAAAATCACCCCACTCAAACTGGTTCATGAACATGTGAAAATCTGGTTTCTGAATTGTCCGATCATAAGTCGTTTCCGTAACAAAATGACCATTAAAACATTCTATTATATCTGTCTCTGGCAAATATATTGATGAAACTAACTTGACGGCTAGTGTCAAAATATGGTTGGTAAAGATCAACACGGCATCATCATAATCATATTCATTATCACTATCAACAACTCTTCTACTTGAACTTGCACCACTATTTAACTTTATTCTAGACATGCTAACTGAGAGAAAGTGAAATAAACAACTCAAGTTGTTAGGGAACCTACTTGGGTAGCCGAACTGTTGAAAATGGTGAAGTTGCGAAACGATGACCAACACGAAAACTGTTCTTGACCCGTAGCATAAAAACCTCTCTTGATTCAAATGATTCAAACTAAACACAAAATGGTTAGGAAACGAGAGAGAGAGATAGATGATGGTATTCAAACCTTGGGTTTTTCTCTTTCGTTCTCGAACAGTTGAGAAGAAGAGGTGAAAAGAACAAAGAGAGTTCTTTCTCTTTTTAAGTTTATATGGATTGGTACATGAACCGTCTATGTACGTTTCGGGACACGGTTCTAACACGTAATGGTTGCGGGTTTAACGTACATGAATCATACGTATGTAAACAAGGGCTTATTTGATTTATGCTATACCATACTTTGATAAGAGAACTGAAATTTTTAGCTCAATAAGATGATCCAGTGGATGTTTAGAGATAAAAAATTATTGATTACCACAAAATGAGGTTCTACAATTTATGCTTATAGGGAACAAAATATGGAAGAAAAAAATTAGAGAAAGGCCTAGCAAATTTCTCTAAGGAAATTCTCTGTATGGACTTGATGACACAATACAAAATAGCATTGCACAGCATGACACAAAGAAAGAGATTCTTTCCAACTACTTTTGCGCTCAACAAAATTGAGAAATACCCAAGAGTCTATTTTTACAAGTCTTTCAAAGAACTTTAAAAGAACACACAAATATTTGCGTCCCTCATGTCTTGTTTTACAACGTATCAACAACAGTCGCTGCAGATAATGTTTAATACTGTGTAGGGAAACTCTTTTAGTGTAAAGATACATCCTAACTTTTTCACAAAAGAAGGCAATAAATTATCTTGACAAGGTGTATCAGGATTTTACCGATGAATTGATTCATGCTTCGAGATGAGTATATCTGATAGATGAGATTTAGACTCCTCTTATACTATATCCAGTTTGTTACAACATTTTGGAATACAGAAAAGAGGAGTATTACACTCACTAGTTATCAGATCAATATTAACCTCACCATGAATATTATTCACCATAACTTGATTTAGCTTATCAAGAGATTCTTGTTCTTTCTGGAGATATAACTCAACATCAGGATATAAACCTTCAAGTTGCTTTTCAAATCCTGAAAGCACTTCAAGGGATTTTAGACCTGGAGGAGGTTGAGAAAGAATATCTTCTACAGATTTAATAAAATCGTTCATGGAAGAAAATTCGGAATCCCTGGATATGGTGGTACGTTATAGAGATAGCACTTATGTCCATACAGTCATATTTCTACAAACACAGACTTATGAGGTCTTAGCGTATTTACTTGCTCTGATACTAATTGAAAAAGAGGGGGTATAACAACCACACCCAATAATTCATTCAGCAATATGTATGGACTAAACTCCAATTTAATTCCGAGAGTACCAACTTAAAAGTGAGACTCAATCCAGAATTATATCAAAGAATTTTTATCTCTTTCTCAATACAATCAACAAATCAAATAGATAGAAACCTGCGAGCCTGATTGATATGAGAAATAACTTGGACGGTACCAAAGACCAATGCCCAAGTGTCAATGAAGTTCTATCCAACAAACAAGGTTGGATTTATTAACTGATTGAACTACGCACAACCTGTGATATTTCAATTATATAAACAAATATATTGCGGATAAGAAATAACACAGACACCAGAAATTTTGTTAACGAGGAAACTGCAAATGGAGAAAACCCTCGGGACCTAGTCCAGATTTGAACACCACATTGTATTAAGCCGCTACAGACACTAGCCTACTACAAGTTAACTTCGAATTAGAATGTAGTTGAGACCTTACCAAGTCTCACACCGATTAAGGTACGGTCGTGTTCCTTAATCCTCTTGAACCACGCCGAATTCTGCACACTTGATTCACTTAGCTGATCTCATCCACAACTAAGAGTTTTACAACCCAAATACGAAGACTTACAAACAAATCTGTCTCCCACAGATATATTTATTCTTTATTCGGTTTTTGTTCCGTCTTTTGCTAAAATTAAGGTGAACAAGAACCAACTAATAATCCGATCTTATACTCCCGAAGATCAACCTAGAAATATTAATCACCTCACAATAACCCAAGTGATTAACAGGAAAATTTATTGCGGAATCCCAAGAGTCTGAGATGAAGAACTGTTGTGATTAATTTTTATATGTTACCTATTGGAGATAAATCTCGAGTAAATCTTAGAGAAAATAAAACTCAATACGTTAGAACAAGTAAGATCAGAATACATAACTATAGAGAAAATAGTTGGATCTAGCTTCACGAATCCCAAATGAAGTCTTCAAGTCGTTAACCTATAATGGTTTTGAAAAAACCTAGGTTAAAGGAGAATCGACTCTAGTTTGCAACTTGGACACAGAAAAGTGCCGAGATTAAGTTTTCCAGTTGTTAGAGTTCTCGCTTATATAATCTTTCAAATCAGGGTTGCTTTCAATCAAAGCTAAGATAACTTAGTAACAAAGCATTCAATATTCACCATTAGATGAACTTCTGATTGAAGATTCAAGCTAAGTCTGCTTAGAAATAAAGCAATCAATCTCCACCATTATACGGTCTTACATTGTTACACACAAATGAATATACTTATATGTAGATAGGGGTTACCATACCTAAACATGTATATTGAGTTGGCTCAATAACAGTTAACCGAAGTTATCCATATGAACACTTTTGTCTTAGCCATATTCATCTAACACTTCTAGATCAAATATGAAAATCAATCAAATAATGAAAGATAATCAAATGAATCTAATTGTGTTTCAAATAGAGTTGTTCAATTGGTCACTATCTCATAGAAATATATATGAACAAACTGAATAGAAATCAGTTTGATTCGTAATCGTACAAAGTATTTATAGAAGAATCAATTCATGAACATTAAGCCACGGTTTGCAAAGATTACATTCTTTAAATCATAAATGTTTCTGTTCATGAGTATTAGAATCATACATAACCGATTCTAGAACTTCACCACTGTGTTCGCCAATCAGGTACGCGAACAGCAGCTCCGGACCTTGGCCTAGTCAAGCCGTTCGCAGACCCGGTTCACGAACAACCGTTCCGGACCCAACTCAGATAAACCCGTTCGCATACTAGGTACGCAAACTAGAGTTCCGAAACTTCTCAGGTAAATCCGTTCGCACAATAGTTACGCAAACAAGAGTTCCGAACCTGAATCATCACAATACAGTTTGCATGCTAGGTATGCATACCGTGTTGTATCCAGACATGGGTAATTTTTCTAAACTCTTATTTCAATCATTGAAACATTCTTGGAATATGATAATGGTTGTCTCACACAAACCATTAGCTTCAAGTAATTTTCAAGTGATCGAATGATCATAAGAAACTTCCCAAGTTAACATCAAATGACTGTCTCACACAAATCATCTTTTGAACTTAATATTTAGTTTCCAACAAATAATTTGTTTCCAACTAAAATAGTCAAGAATATGATGAACATAGCTAAAGAAAAAGGCTTCCAACACATATTTCGAGAAATATATAAGCGAGATAAACTTAACTCAAAATATCAAATATGTATACTGTAAAAGTCTATATAGATATACGACATAGTCTCATTAGAAGATAGAATAGAATGGACTTCTGAGTGATAGATAAGTTCTAGTCTCCACATACCTTTTGTTGATGAAGTTCCTCCAAGATGCTCAGTAGATCTTCTCCTTCAATTGGAGAACGCCATGAAGTCTAAAACTCAACTACGCATTCTATCCTAATCCGAGACATATCTATAAGTAGACTATAAATCAAGTATATAGTTTTGATCAATTAAACTTGACAAGCAAGCTTGAGATATCAACGCTTGCGAGTTCGACCGAGCAGTGCTCTAATAGTTACTAAAGGCACGAGAAGATAAAATCAAGTTGTTGGTTAATAAACCAAAAGATGATTCAACTTATGAGTTTAAAGAGAACCCACTTTTAATAGAAGTGAGAGAATGTCGCTTTCCCAAGAAGTTTCACTTACCAACCTTTAAAGGTTTCAAAGGTGATTCTGACCCAAAAGGAAACATTTCATTACGAACAAATGATGGTACTTTACCTCGAAAATAATTGGATAACGGAAAGATTCTTCTTAAGAAGTCTGCAAAAGAATGCTATGACATAGTTCAAGAGTCTACCATAAATTCAGTTCAGACGTCTGATGGTCTGAAATCACTGTTCATCCAGAACTATTCCTCAAATATAAAGAAGATGGATGCACTCTAGGATATATGCAAGATAACCCATGGGGTGAATAGAGTTTCACCGAATTTCTAAGACGATTCAAAGCACACCTACACCAGCTGATAAAACACATGAAAAATTGATTTGTACTTTTCAGAAATGCACTTCTAAAAGGAGAAATCATAAACTATTTCGCCAGACATGAACTTTCTTCACTAGAAGAAGTTTACATCAAAGTTTGAAAGTTTGTAACGTGAGAACATGATAATTTGGATTTTCCTACCTCTAATCACACAGTCTAGTCAAATGTTTATACCTCAGATAAAAAGAGAGTTGATTCTCCAAAAACAGAAATTTCATTGAAAAAACTGAGTTAAAATGGAAAGAGAAGTAAAAAAACTTCTTGAAAATGAACGCAACACCCGAAGCAATACTATTAAATATAATTCGTGCTTTATATCTCCTAGAAATATAAAAACTGAAGGGAAAAGAAAAAAAGAAATTCCAGAGAAAAAACTGAGTTGAAATGGTAAGAGGAGCCAAAAAACTTCTTGAGAATGAATGCAACACCCGAAGAAATACTTCAATAAATTTTTTAAAGAGCAAAAAAAAAAGATTATTGTTCTTATTATGAAACAAATGAAAACCTCATCAATAATTACAAGAACTTGATAAGGTTCATAGAAAGCATGGCTAGGGAGGGTCATCTGACGGAATTCATTCTTCAAGAGCCAGTTACAATGAAAGATTTCTTGTCGTACAAGTCAAAGAGGTGTGTCAATATGATATGTCCAACATCAAGAGCTGGACCATATTACTTAGTTAACCTAACTGGTAAAAAACAAAAATGCCTAGAAGTGAGTGTCACAAGTCTTTACCCCAGATGCAAAGGTCTGCTCCTACCTCCTGACGACATCAGATTAACCTCGAAGGATTTAGCTGGAGTTATACATTCCCTTACTCAGATGCACTAGTGTTAGCGATAACCATACACTGCTAGATTACAGAAAAATATTGCTATATCAAGGATCAACTTGTGACCTGATATACCTCTAGGCATCTAAGCAAATGAAATTAACAAGAGAATGTGCTCTAAGAAGTAACAATCCTGTTGTTATGGATTTCATATGTACAAATCATATCATACAGGAGAAGTTACTTTAACAGTTGAAGTTGGCATGATAAAGACAAATATTGCGTTCCTAGTTATGAACATTAAATCCCTGAAATGATGAGGTTACCAAATACACCACAATCTTTTTGATATCAACCTATCTGAGACAAACCTGGTGTAGTTTAATTCATAAAAGTACTGTCAAGGAGGTTACTTTTCAACAAGGTGGCACTGGGTATATATAATAGACATTAAAACCAAACCTAACTATTAGGATCTAACCCAAGTGTTGGATTAACGTACTAGTGTGTTTAATTTTTTATAACTAAAACAATAATTATAATAGGAAAATTAAAGTAAAAGCACACAGTAAGATTTTGTTTACTAAGAAACCGCAAATTTATAAAAACTCTGGGACCTAATCAAGTTTTGAATACTCTAAGAATCAAGCCCATATACAAAGACTACTACCAACTACATATAGTTGAGACCAAGTAAACTAACTCCAAGTTCCATAGTTCCTTCAGTATCCCTGGGCCTACTACCAATATGGTGTACGCCCAGGAATTCTAAGATAAATCCGCTATCTCAAGTTGCTTCACCCTTTGTGAAGACTTCTAGCACTCAACTCCTTTGGATAGTACATTCGAAATTGTAGAGGACTAATCTGTATTCGGTAACCGCTAGCTCTATAAATCTCAAGAACATAATCAGAGATATATGTATAAAAGGATCTTCCATTTAAAAGATTAAACTCCTTTATATCGGTTTAGATCAACCAAGATCTAGATAATAGAAATAATCAAATTTTAGTTTGCAATCTATTCAAAATAAATCTCAAAGAGACATACAAGGAGATAGATCACTGACTTCCACAAGAAGTTATAAGATGTCTGTCAAGACAAACAAGATTTTCGGATCCCAGTCAATAAAGTGTACATGAGTATAATCACAAAGATCAGAATACCAATCAGAAAATCTCTTCTTGGTTCAAATCTTCGGTCTTCACTGTACCTGCACAAATAACTTGATTCCCTTATGATTGGTCACGCACATAACAGAGTCTGTTAACAATGTATAATCACAATCCTATCTTCATATATAAAAACATATCTGAACTTTGTTGATCCTTGATCTAGTTCAAATGACCTTATATCAAAATAGAAGTATCGGAGTAAACAAACTAGTGATTATCAAGGTTCAAATACCGTTAGTCAATCAAATGAATAATCGAAAACTAAAATAAGAATGCGATTCTAGTTTCCCATCAATGGTACTTCTAGATGTTTCTTGATCCCATATAAGTCTTTAAATGAAGCTGAAGTAAAAGATTTTTCCTAATCAAGTTACCCTTCTCTCCAAGTGAGTAGTACGAATAATACTACTAGTCGTCTTCCCACACTGACTACAAAATGAAGTGTGTGTATTCTAGGATAATTTTGTAAGAAGAATAAACTTCACTATTTATAGACCAAGGAAATTTGGTCACCAAGGAATTTCTAAAATTGAAAATATCAAAAGATATGCAATAGCTACACAAATTTAAGCTTCCATTAAATTCCAACTATTGTCCGACTAATATACCGAAAACTCATATATATGACAACTCAATATTAGTTAGCATACAAGTATACTTTATTAATATATATCTAGAGATATGCATTGGTTACTATGAAATTAAAGATATATAAATTCGAAAATCAAATAAAAGATTCTCAAATATTTCGATTTGGCATCTCACCTTGAGTATCAAGGAAAATACTCGAACATCAAGAAATAAAAGTTTAAGTACACGTGTTCAAATACTATGATGAAATTGTGAATTTCCTAAATAGGAACTCATATTCTGAAATCTATGTAAACCCTAAAGTATATAGAGAAATCTGAAATATAATTGCTATTAGAGATCCGTCCTGCAAGAGATCCCAGGTAGGGATCGACCATGCAATAGATCTCTGGGACAACTTTTAGCACAAATCCTTGTTTAAGGGATCGTTCCTAGAATATATCATTTGATTCCTTTCGTACACGAAACAAGTTTCTCAAGTCTACTGTAAGTACTCTCAAGCACGTCAACGCTATTGGACTAGTCAAGAGACGATTTTACCGCTATTAACTCGATTAGTTTAACACGGAAGTTAATTAGTAGTAATTAATCTAATAATAATCTAGATATGAAACTAGCACCATTGGATATATCTCAAAAAGTTACACAGAATGGACTATTAGAACGTGTCAATCGGACACCGTACGAAGAAAATATCGCACTCGAAAAAAATGGATACACCGTCGCTGTTGACTTTGGAACTTTGGTCTTGACGTGGACCTATGATTAGCAAATCAGTTATCCCTTAATGACTAAGTGAAGGTGGTTTTAGTAGAGGGTGTAATGGAAGTGTAAACATATTTTAATTTTGAAAGGTTATGGAGTGGTCATCCCATAGCATCATTACAAGGTTAGTAATAGTAGAGTTTTAATTAAAGTTTGGAATTCAAATTTCAGGAGAGTTATCTCCTTCACGTGAACAAGTTGGAGGTGGTGTTGTTTTGGTATGTAAGGTGGTGGTGGTAGCCTAGAAAGAAAGAAGATAAATGGAGATAATTTTCCCTACTTAATTTAGTTTTATATTTGATAAATCTTTGTATCTAAATACCCAAAGTAAAAAATACAAAAGATAAGGTCAAACGACTGGTCAAGAGAAAAGTCAACTAAATTTTTCTTTGATTTTTTGTTTTTTCCGCTTGAATTACCTCATTCAATGTTCTTCTCTTCTGTTTTTGTTTAATTCTATGTCGGATTCTTATGTCATAATTCTCCTTTACTGTGTTTGTTTTGAATTTTTATCTTCTATTTTTTTGCCCTAATTTTG
Source organism: Papaver somniferum (assembly GCF_003573695.1). NCBI lineage: Eukaryota > Viridiplantae > Streptophyta > Magnoliopsida > Ranunculales > Papaveraceae > Papaver > Papaver somniferum. The sequence goes on along the minus strand of NC_039363.1, from coordinate 31,499,293 downwards.
ATTTTCAGTTTTCAATCATATTTTCTTTGTTTTTCTTCTCTAATTCTCTTGTTAATGGCAGATTAATTTCTCTAATCTTTCTGTTGTCCATCATCGATGTTGCAGCAATGTCCTATTACATGAATTGGAACTTTACAAGTTGGCATCTACAAAGTTGTCATATTCACAGTTGACTTAATTTTAGTGCAGTGGTGCATTGGTATCTTTTTCTCCTTGTTTCTCCTGGTATGTGTGTTGATTCTTATCTTCATCGGGTTTATAATAAATTTAACTATCGATATGAGTTCCTCTGCTTCAAAGTTATCATCTGGGTATTACAAATTTTGCTCATTCTTATCTATTTTATCAACACCTCATACATACTTTTACTCTCTTTACTGACACCTCTTCCTTTCTACTTCTCTATAAATTTCAATACTCCTTTCAGTATCTTCCTACCCTTTTCAATTTAAGTTTCTCTGTTTTCTTTTTAATGACTAGAGATAATATGAATCATGTTACCCAACAAATGGAGGAAACTTATATTGATGATGAACCAATTCGAAGAAGGGTTATTTCTCATTCAGAGTATGCTATCTTTAATGGTATTAGAGATTGGAGATTCAGTCTAGCTGGTAAGCTTTATGCTGCTAGGATCATGACTTGGAAAGATGCTGAGAGAGATGCTAAATTTATTTGGCCACATCTCAAAAGAAACAATCAATGGTATCTCTTAGTTAGAACTATGGATCCTGATATATTTTCAATCAAATTTACCTCAGCTGATGATAAAAATGCTATCTTATTTGGTGGAGCTTGAAATTTTGATGGATATTTAATTGTGTTGAAAGACTGGAATCTGACTATGGATTTTAACCTTCTCGACTTTTCTGTTTCTCCATTTTGGCTAGAATATAAGTATTTGCTCCCAGAATTCTCTTATGCTGATGTTCTTATACTTTTTGGAAGCATTGTTGGAGAAGTTAGAGTTGTAGAACCAGATGGTGTTAATGAACCCACTTCATCAAAATATCGTACCTTGGTCCTTATTGATGTCACTACTCCCCTTATATATGGAATTTATGCTAGTAATGTTGCTGGTGTGTTACTAGATGGGTTGGTTTTTTTTTATGAAAAACAACCATATCGACTTTGTCCACAGTGTAAAGTCCCAGATCATCAAGCTAATCCTTATGCTGATATGATTCAGAGGTAAATTGAAATGGAAGAGATGGTAAGGGGTTTTGGGTTTGATGCACATGTTTATCCTCAATATCGGAATCCTCAAGAAGAAGCACAACTTTTTCTACAACATGGCTCTCAGAGAAGATCAAGATTAAGACAACATATGGATCAATAGAAGCAGATACCTTATGATGGTATGCGTATCTCTTTATACTCCGCTACTGATTCTGATATAGCTTCTTCTTCAAATAGTATACCTATGGTTTCTAGACCTTCCTCTAGCTCAAGACATGTGTCTACTATAGAAAGTGAAGTTGCAAGTACTAGTGGTGTTAAGAAGAGAAATTGATACACTAATATTTTGGTGATTTCTAATGAGCCAACTATTTCAGATCATACCTTGCCAGATAACAGTCGGGAAAATTTATACAATCAAGACTCCGATTCTTCTCATATTTCTCCTGATGCTGGTAATCATAATTCTGTATGGGACATTGCTGCTGCTCAATCTTATGATGCTCAGAATCACGCCGATGCTTGGCAACAGGTTGTTAACTTTATCCTTTTTAGTTTCATACTTTTCATCATTTTATTTGTTCAGCTTTTATTGGTTTTCCTTTTGTTAATTTTTCTTGGTTTTCTTTTTCCTTACATCATGAAAATTTTATCCTGGAATTGCTAGGGTATGGGTAATCCCCATACTAGAGACTATCTTCGATTTTGCTTGACTCAATATGACCCTGATATATTTTTTTTGTCTGAAACCAAGGCTTAAACCTCCAAAATGCAACTTTACCTTACTCATACTAAATATCCCAATTTTTGGTCTTATCTAGTTATTGGTCTTTCTGGTGGAATTGCCTTAGCCTGGAAAAATGGGGTTGATTTAGAAATTATGCATACAACTTCTGACACTATTCATGCTATCCTTCATACACATGATAATAATTCAGATTTTTTGATAACCTTCATGTATGGAGCTCATAATGTTGTAGATAATACTAATCAGTGACAGTATCTTTTAGACATGAGTAGTCATATTGATCTTCCTTGGGTTCTCTTTGCGGATTTAAATTTTACAATGAATGATGCTGAAACTCATAGTCATGCTAAGCATTCTTATCATTCTGATCATATAAGAGATTTTGTCCATCAACTGGGTCTTTTGGATATTGGGTATTTTGGCTCTGATATTACTTGGTCAAACCATAGATATGGCAATGATCATGTTTCTGTCAGGTTAGATAGAGCCTTAGTTAACAATCTTTGGATAAATAGTTATACTAATGCTCATCTTCAAAACCTATTTCCCTTTACATCTGATCATAGTCCTATCTTGTTGCATACAACTCCCCATTATAGTAAGCATTCACCTTTTAAGTTATATAAATGCTGGTTTAGATTTCCTTCATGCACTGAAACTATCAACAAAAGTTGGCATCATCAATTTCTGGGTTCTCCTTCTTATCGATTTTCAAGTAAGCTGAAGTACACTAAGTTTCAACTTTAACAATGGAAAAGATTATGTTTTGGTAATATTGAAGTAAATCTGCATTCTATTCACTCTCAACTTCAGATTTGTCATGATTCAAATATGCCTTCTACTCATCCAAAGGTAATACAACTTGGTAATTCTTTGTAACATTGGTTATTAGTTCAAAAAGAGTACTTCATGCAACAAGCTGGTGATAAATATTTAGAGACAAATAGGAATACTTCTTATTTTCACTCTATGGGCAGTTATAATAAAAGAAGATCCAACATTAATGCTATAAGGTCCTTTGGGTTTGTGGTATGATTCTAGAGATGAAATTGAACAAGTCTTGCTTTCACACTTTACTGATATTTCAACTACTTTAAAGCCTCCTGTTAATAATCAAATTTTGCAGCTCTTTGATCATTGCATTTCTGATGCTGAAAATGATAGTCTTATTAGATTACAAGATGCTCAAGAGATTAAAGATGTGGTTTTCAGCATATGACCATTGGCTTCTCCGGGAAATGATGGATTTCAAGCTGGCTTTTATCAACAATGTTGGGACACCATTGGCAATGAGGTAATCTCCATGGTTCATCACTTATTTATTCATAAACACATGCTTAGGGCTATTAACCATACTTATCAAGTTCTGATTCCCAAAATTCAATTCCCTAAAACACCTGCTGATTATAGGCCGATTAGTTTATGTAATGTGAGCTATAAAATTATCTCAAAAATCCTATCAAATAGACTAAAGCCTATTTTATCCAAAATTATTTCACCAACCCAAACAGCTTATGTTCAAGGTAGACACGTTCAAGATAACATTATCATTGCTCATGAATTACTTCACTCTATAAAAACAAAAAAGATTAATCAGTCCCTTGTTGACATGAAATTGGATATGTCGAAAGCCTTCGACAGGGTGGAATGAGATTTCTTGTTATCTATTTTTCGGCAGATGGGTTTTCATTCTGATTGGATAACTCTGGTTGAACAATGTATCTCAACTACTAAAATCTCATTGCTTATTAATGGTAGTCCAAGTAGTACTTTTGCTCCTAGTCGTGGTATTCGACAAGGTGATCCTTTATCACCTTACTTATTTTTGTTTATTATGGAATATTTTTCAAGGCTCTTACAAAGCAATGTGGATGCTGGGTTGATTCATGGTTTAAATATTAACAAGCATTGTCCACCAATTAATCATTTGTATTTTGCAGATGATTGCTTGCTTTTTTCCAGGCAACTGCAACTCCAATGCAGCATCTTCAAAAGATTATTCACATGTTAGGCCAAGCTTCTGGTCAAGTTATCAACATGCAAAAGTCTACTATATTTTTTGGTAAGCGAACTTCTTCAGCTCAGAAAACCAATATTTCTGGTATCTTAGATATGAAACAACTTGGTCTTGGTGAAAAAACCTGGGAATTCCACTTCTTATGCATCGTTCTCGACAACAGAATTGTAAAGGAATTATAAACAATATGAATAATAGTCTAAAGGGTTGGCATAGTAAAATTGTGAATCAAGCTAGGAGAACTATTCAAGTGAATGCAGTTCTAAGCACTATGGGGATGTATCAGATGCAGCTTTTTAAATTGCCAGAAAGCACACTTCAACAAATGGACAAAATTCAAAGGAAATATTGGTCAAATAACTTTAGAAAGAAGCATTCTTATCAACCAATCCCCTGGACCAAGGTCAAATTACCTAAAAGACTTGGAGGTTTAGGTATTAAGAATTTAGGTAATTATAATTTAGGTTTTTTGGCTAAATTATCTTGGAAGCTTCTTCATAATCAAGATGCTATTTGGGCGAAAATTTTAAAAGGTAAACAGTTTCCTCATAATGATCTTCGATTCTTTCCTCCTCCAAATGATACTAACTCTAGTTAGATTTGGAGAAGTATTTGTTTGGGACTTCAGATTATTTTGAAATATGCTAAATGGCAAGTTGGAAATGGATCCACCATTAATATATGGACTTCCAATTGGATTCCTTCTACGCCTACTGCATTACAAGATTGGAGTGAGTTGAATCTCAGTACTTATCAATGGGTGTCTCAGTTGTTTGATTCTACATCAGCTCAATGGAATATTCCTCTATTACTCCAGCTCTTCACTGAGGATCATGTGAATTCCATCTTTACTATTCCCATTCAGTTAGATCAACAAGATATCCTTATTTAGCCATATACTGCATCTGGTATTTTCACCACCTCTTCAGTTTACAAGATGTTATGTGAAATTGATGGTATTAACAATGCTTCTATGAATATGTCTCCTCAATTCTGGATGAAATTTTGGAAACTTAAGATGCCGTATAAATATCAATTATTTTTGTGGAAGATTGTTCATGATGCTCTCCCTGTAAAGGCTACATTATTTCGAAATATGGATGGTTCTCACAAAACTTGTGTTTTATGTCACTCTAATCAACCTGGAGATGTTGATAATTTATTCCTTCACTGTCCTTTTTCCCAAGCTATCTGGAGAAAGTTTTTGCCTCAACATTTTTCTTCCATAATGCAGCATACAACTGTTATTTCTTGGATTCAGAATTGGCAGAATCAAGCTTCTACTTTTCACATTCTCACTAAGGCCACCAGTATTCACATTATAGTTTGCATAATGCATTTCATTTGGAAACATAGATGCAAATTCATATTTGAGAACATCACCCCTAATCCATACTCTGTCAGCCGTCAAGTTAGTTTTTATATGAATTATCATCACTTGGATACTGCTTCTGACGATATTAATCATGCTATTAGAGTTAGGTCTACAGAGCATCATGTTTGGCATCCTCCTTCTCTGAATGTGTTGAAAATTAATATTGATGCTTCTTTCAACTCTAAAGATTTATTAGCTGGTATTGGTATAATAGTTAGAAATCATGCAGGGAAATATGTTATGAGAAAGGAACCAGTAAAAAGAGCAGTTGATGTTCATCAGGCAGAGGCTTGGGCACTTTTAGAAGCAATGGAGTTAGAAAATACTAATGTCTGGTATGAAGTTATCTTTGAGACTGACAATGTTAATATTAGTTCTTATATTCAGAATCGCTCTACTCTTCCTCCCTGACAGAGTGTTCCTCTTCTTAGGAAATGTATAAACTTCTATATGTTCCTCTGCTTAGGAAATGTATAAACTTCTATAATCTTAATGTAGTGTGGCGGTGTGTTTTTGTTTATAGAGTTTGTAATAAACCAGCTGATGCCTTAGCTAAGGCTACTAGAAAACATAATCTCTATGGAGAATGGTGGAATGATCCACCTGACTTATTAATTTTTCACTTGGATCATGATGTAACATCAGTTTCAATGTAATAAAGTGTGCTTTGTTTTAATAAAAAAATCAATATTAAAAAAAAAATATACCCAAAGTAGAACTATTGAGAGAGATGAAGTTGGTTGTTGTCCATGGAGATGTTTTGAAAAATGGGAACAATAATAGTAACTGAGTAGAGAGATTTTTGGAGAGTGGGATGTAGTAGTGGTAAAAGGAGTGTAGAAAGAAGTAGTAGATGAGGTGCAAAATGAATATAACCATGGTGGAAGTTTTCTAATAGAAATGAAATGAATATTAGTTGATCATGCATGGAGATGATGATGGAGATTATACAATACTTGTGGATTAATCAAGGTAACCTATTATTTATATTCAAATATGTTTTTAATGAATTGGGTATGTGTTGAATATGAAAATTTAGTAGAAACAATCAAGTTCTTGAGTTTATGAAATCCATGATTTTACGTGTGGTATTTTGTTGACTAGACTGTATGTGTGGACCTAATTGGATGCCTTAGAGACTTAATTAGAATTATCTCTATAAACAAGATTTACAGTACGCCCGATGAGGATTCCGCAGATATAACGTTTGTTCCGTTTGGATGAGTATCGAATGAGATATAGACGCCGGAAAATTAGTCGACGCAGCCTTTATCATGTGTAAACAGTCACGAATTGATATAAGTTGGAGCCTTTCTATCTAGGTTAGAATGATAACTGGAAAATAATCACTACACTAAATTTGTAGAGATTTGTGCCGTGATTCTAAAGAACAAATAATTGATCCTTTTGGAGTTATATCGAGTAAGATGCAGACCTTAGAATTTCACCCTTGGTGCTGATTTTAGTATTAATAACTTGGAATATTTTCAAAGAGTCAGTGAAGAAGATGAACGAGTCAACTGTCAGACTCAATCCGAGTCATACCTAGTTAGCGAGTCATACTAAACGGGTTATGGAATGGGTAAACGGGTTGGATCGTGGTTGATCCGATGGATCGGTTAATGAGTAGCGGGTCGGTTAGTGGGTCGTGCCAGGTCAGGCCCATGAACTTGGGTTTAGAGCCAGAAATGGTATTTTGAGGTTTTGGATCACTTATGACCCGAATTAGCTTTTGGTTCCTTCTGCAAAGTTGTAGGGTTTTCGAGGGCTTTCCGGTGATACCCAAGTTGGCCCTATTTGGGTAAGTATATATTAATTTATGCCCAGATTACAAATTACCAAGTTATAAAATTATTTTGATAAAACTAGAACCATTAGATATTTGACTTAGCCTATAACAAGAGAATTGTATGAGATTATGTTGTGAGCTTCGTGTGAGCCTTTTGGATAATTTTTTAGAGTGGTTATGTGATTAACAATTATTCTTTATTAACAACGATCGATTAAAAGGACGAACCAGTGGATCGTGAATCTCGAGGTAGGCGTGGCTTGTCATCAAAAGAGGTGGGAATACTTTTAACTATTTTGAAACCATTTTTCTTTCTTTTACAAAAGTTTATGTTTAACAAACTCATGCATTGTCAGTTTGTGCATTTCATGCATTGTTTAGTTTGTATTATGATTGTTCTGTTAATTCTTTGAATATTTCTATGAATTGGAAAGGGCCTGTAATGTTTTGTTGCCTTTATGAATTGTTATGGGAAATGAGAATTTCCACGTGTGGTATATATGATGCACTCCTTCATTTATATCTACATGAATTCAGCTTTTATGCTTATTAGTTGTGGAACAACCCGGCATCAATATAGCTATGTAGGTGTTGAAAAACCCGGCATCACTATTATATATTGTTTGAAGAAGGAGTTTGTCCATATATATTGTTTGTGCATTTACAGTGACTTAGTCACTTTGATGTTTAGGAAAACATTAATTGTTTTCCAAATCTTGCTCATGATTTCTTTAAAGTTAAATGTTGTTCCTGCTGGGCACCCCTTTTAGGGATGATGTGCTCACCCATCCCACTTTCAGTTTCAGAGACAGATCAGAGCTGTGCAGCGGAAACTTCGAGGAGTTGACTCCGTTATTTAGTTAACTTCTGCTATGTTTATTATATTTGCAAACAAAATGATTATTGTATATGTATCATTTCAGAGAAGTTCTTATATATATATATTTCTGAGCGGAGTTAGTTTTGGGTTCAGTTTTATAGAAGATTTCTTAGTTGAATATTTAAGTAAATGATTTAGATTTTTAATGCCTCTTATTTAGTTAATCTCTTGGATTAGTCAGCTGCTAGTTTAGGGGGTGCTACATCTACTTCCTTAAACTAATGCAGTTAAACATAGTTTTCTAGGTATGGAATCAACCCGAAGTTCAACACATTAAACTAGTAAAGAATCATCAAACAATGTTTCATCGTATTTACGAAGTTCAATATACAAATGTTATACTTCGTAATTCAATATACCAATGTTGTATTAAACAACTAGTATATACTTCCTTGACACTTTGATCACAAAGTAATGATCAAGTCACCAACACTGGAGATGCATAAATATAACTTTGTATGTTATATTTTTAATACAAACAACTTGAAAGCAACATAGATAGAAATGTAAACAAGTTAAGTCTTTATTACTAACCTCAAACGGAAGAATGATATATTCATTGATGTCGATACGTGTTCAGGTTCTTCATAGTAACACGAGTTTGTCTCAACATTTCTAATGCTCCTAGCCTAACCTAACAAAGTTTAATGTAGTAATCTAATCAAGCAACTTCGAGTTTTGGAGATAAAATATAACAAACCTACGAACGCTTGGCGGGTTTAACCAAGCAGTACTGTAACAACTTTGTACTTTATAGGATTGCACTTACAGAATTAAGAGACACAAGTTACTAAGGGACCTAAACTAAATGACCACCAAAAAAAATTTGGACGAGTTGTGATAGTCTACCTACCCGACTAACTGGATTAAACTTTGCTATTAGATTTACTTGAGAGGATTCGAACCATTATGAAAAATTTGCTCATGGGTTGTGTGGTATTGAGTGAAAGAAGATGAGAAGGTCCCATTGAGATATCCAAGTAATGTTGGTAACATAAACTGTGCATGTCTCAAATACATGACACAGTTTGGATAACTTGGTCTATGTAAAGGGCGGTGAGGATCTGTCCTTGGAAAAGATAAATCAATGGTTGTGGTTATCCAGACCGCACCTTTTCCCCGCACGTGTTAGTGGTGGTCCAGATTTGTCCTCAAAAAGATAAATTTACGGCTGTAGTTCTCCTGACCACACCCTCATATCGCACGTGTAAGTAGTGGCCAAGATTTCACCTCCCAAATGATAAATCTATGGCAGTAATTTCTCACATAAAACTAACATTTAATGACCCATTAATCTAATATAATAAATGATTAATATAATAAATACCTAACTAATTAGTGTTTCACACTAATTGATGATAAATACTTTATTAATTAGTATCCTATTAACTGTTCATGATGAATGATTAATTAATTATTCATGATAAATGTTCATTTAATGAATCAAATAAATACATATTTTTATTAATAAATAAATTGATAAAAAACTATATATATATATATATATATATATATTGATCGGTAAAGAATTTGGTGCTGGCGAGTTTCGAACTCAGATAACTGGTATCATCACCCAATGACTTTACCAGTATACTACAGTGACCCATTTCAAAAATTATATTAATAATTTTTAATAACTGTAGTGAAAGAAGCAGTGGGTGGTGGAAATAGTAGCGGGTATGCGTGAGTGGTGGAGGTGATAACATTACGGGTGGTGGAAAAAACAGTGGGCGTGGATGGTTTTTACGTTACGGTGGTGGATGTTAGTGAATAATAGTGGACAATAATAGTTTTGTGTCTTTACAAAATGGGCAACATTTTATTGTGATAGATGTAGTTGGATATTTTTAGCACAATTGGTAAGGACAAAGCACAAATATTTTGAGGAGGATTCCAGAGTACAAAACAAAGTTTGAATAATTTAGGCTAGATAAAGAACGATCAAATTTATACTCGCAAAACATAAATCTACCGCTATAAATGATCACATTTAATAAAAAATTAATAATAAATGTTCAATTGATATTTCATAATAAATGTTTCTTTAATTAATCAAATGAATATATTTTTGTTGATACATAATAAATTTATTTGATCTAAACCAAATCAGTAAGCATTAATGGTGGTTGTGATGGTGGACAGTGGTAGGGATAAATGGTGATGGGTATTGGTGAGACTGGTGGAGTGGTGACGATAATGTGGTGGTGGAAGAAGTAGTGGTATTAGGGTGACAAAAGGGTCCTAAGATAGGTAAATTAAGCACTAATGGTGGTTTTGATGGTGGATGGTGGTGGTGGATCAGCGGTGGGGATAATGGTGGTGGGTATTGGTAAGACTAGTGGAGTGGTGACGATAATGTGGTGCTGGAAGAAGTAGTGGCAGTAGGGTGAGAAAATGTATCCTAAGATAGGTAAATTATTTAGTCAATCTTGGTTAATATTTCTTTGTTTTGTTTTGTTTTGTTTTAATTTGATTTTAATTTTCAAATTACTTTTTTTATTATTTTTTAAAATTAAAACAATTTTTTAAAGGCCGGATTTTTCCAAAAAAGAAGATGTTGCGATTTTAAGATTTATCGGGTAGGGGGCTGGAAGAAAAATGAAACCAATAAAAAAATTGACCAAACACAAGGCTACACGCGAATTAATTGTAATCGGTTCAGTTTTTGAAATCTTTTTTTATTCCCCTTTTTTGTCATGGTTTCCGTTTCTGTCATTATTTCTCCCATACTTCGGGATTATTCAAGGCTACGCGTGAATTAATTGTAATCGATTCATTTTCTCACATCTCTCTTTATTCCCCTTTTTTGTCATGATTTCTGTTTTTGTCATTTCTCCCCAACTTCGTGTAATTATGCATGCTTGAGAAATAGTTCATGATAATAGGTAAAGAGACAAGAAAATAAATGGACCAAGAATTAAATATTATTATAAATCTTAGAAAAATGAATAAACACAAATCTATGTAAATAGGGAACCCAACAATTTATATCAAAATAAAAATTAAATTCGAATGCTAACAGATTTTGCAAGATTAATCTAATTGATTTGAAAGTAATATTAGGTGTTTTTAGTTTTGTTACAAGTTTGGTGAATGACCTTTGATGATATTTTTTTGAAGTAGTGAACGAAGTAATAATGTTCTACTACATGCTCTAAATTAACTATGTTTGTCCCAAAGGGTTGTATGACTTACATACACAATATTAAAAGATTCGAGGATAAGGACATGTTTATTAACCAACTCCTCAAAACATTTAAACTTGGATCGATCGGTTCGATTCTTCTCAGACAATTACGACATGTATGAAATGATGGATACATTTGAAACACATATCCTTACCCATGCAATTACGACCCAAAAATATGACTCAGTATTTCCCCACAACGAAACCTCTGTATCGTTGGAACCTGTAACATGTTATTTTGCTGGTCCTTTGCAAGTTTTGTTATAACGAGACAACACTACCATGTTTGTTTACTCCTGACTCATCTGAGTCGTCTGGATCTAAGTGAAATCACCTGATTCATATGGATCTGACTCGATATGTTTGTTTTGAATCAGATCTGACCTTTTAGTCAGGGGTATTTTGTTACCTGACTCAAATGGGTCCGAGTCAGAAGTCGACTCAGATCTAACTCAAAATGAAAAACAAACGGTCTGACTGCTGAATTGGCCCAAATCAGGGATTGACTCAGATCCAGAGGCCGAGTCAGCTGCAAACAAACAAGGCATGTGAGGAGAAAAACTGTTCAGCGAGCGCAACATCCAAGTAAGATGGGAATTCAAACAATTTTTGATGTTCACTAATACCTCAATTTACAAATAATTACCTGGAAGAGAAGAAAAGAAAGAATTATTAGGAAGTGAAAGAGAAAAAAATGGACTAGCATTAGTATGTGCCCCTTATTAACTGTGATAAAGGGTGTCAGAGGATAAAATGGAAAACGAAAAATATGGCCAGTGTGTCCTTAATATGGAAGAAATTTTGGAACAAAAAGTATGGCATGTGCACTTCTTTTAATATTCGAATGATAACATGGTCAATGAGGGTCTTTTTAGGTGACAATATTGGCCATGGGTAACTGTGAGCAGGGGTGTAACAAAGAAATGTCCCGTGCCATTACGGCACGGGTTAAGCCCTAGTATTCATTACATAGTACTGTTGGATTAACTTCAACATAGAAGTCACTAACAAGCTGGTTAGGACAAGATTAGGAAATTGATGTAATCCTAAGGGAATTAGAAGTCATCTAGTTCTAAGAAAAAGAAAGACATGTAATAAGGTAATAGGACTAGGAAAAGGAATTCATAGTTCTATATATATATGATCACCAAAGTTGTGGTTGATCATATGAGCAAGATTAGAGCTTGTGTTTAGTTTTGAGAGATTTTCTAAACATCAATAAAGAGAGTTGTCTTTATATAAGCTAAGTTTCATCTTGCAGTTGCCATTAATTGGTATCAGAGCTTGTTTCTGAGCCATGGAAAGCGAAACCACCATTGTGGGTGCAAAACAGTTCACGCCACCATCAATACAAGTTCCAATCCTCAACGCCACAAACTACACAGTATGGGCCATGAGAATGAAAGTACTGATGAAAATCTACAAGGTTTGGGATACAATTGAACCAGGAACAGATGATGCAGATAATAACAAAATCACTATAGGTTTACTCTTTCAAGCAATACCAGAATGTCTTGTTCTACAAGTTGGTGAACAGGAATCTTCAAAGAAAATTTGGGATGCAATAAAGGCACGTAATCTCGGAGCTGATCGAGTTAAAGAAGCCCGTCTGCAAACCTTAATGTCTGAATTTGAAAGAGTGAAGATGAAAGACACTGATACTACTGATAGCTTTGCAGGAAAGCTATCAGAGATATCCTCAAAAGATGCGTCACTTGGACAATCCATTGATGAAGATAAACTGGTAAAGAAGTTTCTCAATAGTTTACCAAGATCCAAGTATATTCATATCATAGCTCCTCTCGAACAAGTCTTAGATTTAAAGAATACTAGCTATTAAGATATAATTGGAAGATTGAAAGCATATGAAGAGAGAATCCTCGATGAAGAAAACAATGGAGAAACTCAAGGAAAACTCTTGTACACAAACTCTTACCAACAAAACTATGCGACAAGAGGAAGAGGTCGTGAAAGAGGTGGTAGAGTAAACAGAGGCCGAGGAAGGGGAGGAAGGTTTAACTCACAAGATATAACAACAAGTCAGAATGATCAAAACCAAGGAAAAAAAAGAAGAAGGATAGATCAAACATTATTTGTTACAGATGTGTTAAACCATGACACTTCTCCTCTGTATGCCCTGAAAGAATACAAAAGATGGAATAAGCAAATAAGAACGAAACAAGGGAAGCAAATACAACTCTTTTCATGCACGAAGTTGTATTCTTAAACGAAGGGAAACTAATACCAAAGAACTACGAATCAAAGGATGGTGAAGAAGGAATCTGGTATTTAGATAATGGAGCCAGCAATCACATGACTGGTAAGAGACACTACTTTTCTGAACTCAATGAGAAAATCAAAGGACAAGTGAAGTTTTGGGATGGATCTTCTGTAGAAATTGAAGGGAAAGGATCAATTCTATTTCAGAGCAAGACCGGAGAACACAATCTTGTCACAAACATCTACTTCATCCCAAATCTACAAAGCAACATTCTAAGTTTAGGACAAGCTACAGAAGTTGGATGTGATGTTAGAATGCGACAAGATTATCTAACAGTTCATGACCCAAGTGGAAGACTTTTAGTTAGAGTCTCACGTTCACAGAATAGACTCTACAAGATAAGTCTCATGATTGGAAGGCCATTGTGTCTGAATATGAGACTGGAAGATCAAACATGGAAGTGGCATGCAAGATTAGGACACATAAGCTTTAGAACTTTAAAGGCAATGTCTCAGAACAAGATGGTTCGAGGGATACCACAGATAAATGATGAATCAAGGATCTGTGAATCATGTTTAGTTGGGAAACAAACGCGTCAAGGTTTTCCAAAAGCAACAACATTCAGAGCCTCAAAGACTTTAGAGCTTCTTCATGCTGATTTATGTGGTCCTATTACACCACAAACCCTTGAAAATAACAAATACATATTTGTTATTATAGATGACTTCTCAAGATATATGTGGTCTATTCTTATGAAAGAAAAGAGTGAAGCATTTGACAGATTCAAAGCTTTCAGAAATCTGATAGAAAAAGAGTTAAAAGAGGAAGTCAAAATTCTTAGAACTGATAGGGGAGGAGAGTTCACTTCCTTAGAGTTCAACAAGTTCTGTGAGTCAAATGGAATCAAAAGGCAACTCACAGCACCATATACACCACAACAAAACGGAGTGGTGGAGAGGAGAAACAGGACTCTAATGGAGATGACAAGAAGTTCTTTAAAGGCTATGCAGGTACCTAATTATCTATGGGGAGAAGCTGTACGACACTCCACATACCTAATAAACAGGATACCTACGAAAGATCTGAAAGACATGACTCCATATGAAAGTTTGCGAAAGAGAAAACCAAACATAGATCACTTAAGAGTGTTTGGTTGCAAAGCATACGCAAAAGTTGATTCTGCAACTCTTAAGAAACTGGATGATCGATCTCAGACTCTTGTGAATCTAGGAATTGAGCCTGGATCCAAAGCTTACAGATTATTCAATCCAACAACGAAAAGAGTGATAGTGAGTCGAGATGTGGTATTCGATGAAAAAGCAAACTGGAACTGGAAAGAAACTAATGATGGACCAAGTAGGGATCCAGGAATGTTTCACATGAGATGGGGTCAAGTAATTGATGAAGGAGAAGGACCCATAATCATCAATACCAATGGAAACAATGATGTTAATCAAGAAGAAGAAGAGAATAATGAAACCACTGAGAATAACAAAGAAGTAGAAGAAGAAGAAGAAGAAGAAGAGATAGATGAAATAACTCAACCCATTCCACTGCGAAAATCAACAAGACAGATACAAAAGCCACAGTATCTGGAGGATTATGTTCTTCAAGCTACAGAAGAATGTGAGATTATGCTACTTTCTGTTAATGATGAACCAAGGAATTTTCGGGAAGAAAAGGTCTCTACTAAATGGACACAAGCATGTAGAGAAGAAATTATTTCAATCAACAGAAACAAGACTTGTTTTCTAGTTGATAAGCCAGGTGGGGTAAAAGTGATTGGTCTTAAGTGGATCTTCAAAATAAAACGGAATGCTGATGGTACTGTCAACAAATATAAGGCAAGACTTGTAGCTAAGGGATACGTTCAAGAATCAGGCATAGACTTTGATGAAGTTTTCGCACCAGTTGCTAGACTAGAGACAATTCGTCTCTTAATAGCAGAAGCAGCATCAAACTCATGGGAAATTCACCACTTAGACGTTAAGACAACATTCTTACATGGTGAATTGCGAGAAGATGTGTATGTTGAACAACCAGAAGGTTTTGAAGTAAAAGGACAAGAGCATAAGGTTTATAAGTTATCAAAAGCTCTATATGGTCTAAGACAAGCTCCTCGAGCCTGGAATACAAAGTTAGATCAAATCTTAAGAGAAATCAGATTTGTTAAGTGCTCTAAAGAAACATCAGTATACAGAAGAGAAGAAAAAGGAACGCTTCTTGTGATTGCAGTCTATGTAGATGATCTATTTTTGACTGGCAACTCCCTTAAGGTGATCATTGAGTTCAAGAGAGAAATGTCATCAAAGTTTGAGATGTCAGACCTCGGAAAACTCACTTATTACCTTGTCATAGAAGTCCATCAAGGAGTAGATGGGATTCAGATTAAACAAGAAGCTTATGCAAGGAGAATTCTGAAAGAAGCAGGACTTGAAACTTGTAATCCAACTAAGATACCAATGGAGTTTGGACTTAAAGTTTCAAAGGCACAAGAAGAAGCTGAGATTGATCCAACGAGTTATAGAAGAAATGTTGGATGCCTTAGATACTTGTTACACACAAGACCAGACTTGGATTTCTCCGTGGGAGTAGCCAGCCGTTATATGCAGAGTCCACGCAAGTCTCATGGTGATGTAATAAAGCATATATTGAGATATCTAAGAGGAACAATCATCTATGGATTGAAGTATGGTCGAGGAGGATCAAAAGGAATTGTTGGGTATAGTGACAGCAATCATAATATTGACCAAGATGATGGAAAAAGTACAACTGGTCATATATTTTATCTAGGAGAAGCACCTATTACATGGTGTTCATAAAAGCAAGACACTGTAGCCCTCTCATCCTGTGAAGCTGAGTTTATGGCTGCAACAGAAGCAGCTAAACGATCAATATGGCTTCAAGAACTGTTGGGTGAAATCAAAGGAAGAGAACCTGAAAAAGTTCTCATCAAGATTGATAATAAGTCTGCAATTGCACTCACTAAAAATCCAGTGTTTCATGGGAAGACGAAACACATTCACAAAAGGTATCATTTCATACGAGAATGCATCGAGAAGGAGGTCATTAACGTAGAACACATACCTGGAACTGAGCAGAAGGCAGATATATTGACAAAGGAATTAGCTCGGATCAAGTTTGAAGAAATGAGGAAATTAATAGGAGTACAAGATTTCTCACAAGCACAATTGAAGCTTAAGGGGGAGAATGTTGGATTAACTTCAACATAGAAGTCACTAACAAGCTGGTTAGGACAAGATTAGGAAATTGATGTAATCCTAAGGGAATTAGAAGTCATCTAGTTCTAAGAAAAGGAAAGACATGTAATAAGGTAATAGGACTAGGAAAAGGAATTCATAGTTCTATATATATATGATCACCAAAGTTGTGGTTGATCATATGAGCAAGATTAGAGCTTGTGTTTAGTTTTGAGAGATTTTCTAAACATCAATAAAGAGAGTTGTCTTTATATAAGCTAAGTTTCATCTTGCAGTTGCCATTATAGGCGGAGGGACCAATTCTCTTAGATTAAGAAACTTTTATTGATTTTACACATTTCTATGTTTTTTCCTGTTTTACCCTTAATTATATTCCCAATGTTAGAGACATATACTCAATTGTGATGATTCCCAAGCAAATAAATAGGGGTAATACAAGTAAAAAACCGTTTTGAAATTTGGACTCCGTTTATATAGTGGTACAAGGATGATGAGTGCTAAAAAGTACATATTTCTATATATTTTTCTTGGCATTTAACTCATCTTTTGTGCATTAATTCTACATTTTATCCCATATTCTGTGTTTTCGTTGTTTTCAAGAATAAATACTTTTCTTAATTAATTTTGCATTTTTAGGTACTAAATAAAGCCTGGTTAACTCACGGAGCGAAAAGAGCAAAGGAACGGCAAAGACTCTCGCTAGGAGGAAGGGAAGAATGATGTTTGCAAGAGCCGGATCAACGAGAAGTGGGCTTGAAGAGGAAGAATTGTTCTTAAAGAAGATATGGGCTTGGCATACCCAAGGCCCAAAACCCTCACCCAAATCCATTTCCTATATCCATACCCGTTTCCCTTTCTAGCCGTCAGATTGGATCATCTCAGCATCCTACGGTCACAGCATCGTCGTACATCAAAGTCTGAAACTCCTGTCTAACACTACAGCACCTAACTCCATCTGGAGCCGTCAGCTTCGTTGTATCACTTAATCCAACGGTCGCTCAGAGCCTTCTTCTATCTTGTCGTCCGATTCATTTCATCATCTCATCATCCTACCGCTGAGCTTCGCAAATCATCAAAATGGATGCGCCCGCTCAACACCTAAGCATCAAACCCATCGACCCAAAACAAACACCCACTCTCTTCTTCCCCAAATACACTTCCCCCAAATTTCTCCTCTTCCCCCGACCATGGCAGACACTGCCATGTCTGCTCCGCCGTCTCCATCTCCACCACGACCACAAGGACACCACCACCATCACCTACCTCTTCCCTAGTCGTGTCTGTCTTGTTCTTAGCATTGATTTTTGATGCTACCAAGAAGACAAACATAACCAGGGTTTCACCACAGTGAAGAGAAGACAAAATTTGGGAGAAATTCGAGTAGAGGATTAGCAGAGGAGGAGAAGTACAAGCATGGGTCGAGTCTATTTGCATCAGAGGGTGAGTTAATTTTATTTATCGAAACCCTAATCCTGCTGATTTGGGGATTTTCAAATTAGGGTTTGTAGAAATTTAGGGTTTTGTAAAAACTATAAATAGGAAACGATGTAGAATGTTAAAAGGGTTCTTGGGTCATCCGAGAAACCCCCTAATTGGGTTAATTTCATGTTGCTGTTTCAATTTCAATTTCATAATTCAGTTAATTTCAATTTCAAATATTTATTATGTTAAACTTGTTCTGAATCCACACTAGGGTGAGAAGACCCTTAAGCCATGATGGTTAGCCATTAGGTTAGTTTTTTGTTGAACTCAAAATAGCTTAGGCTAGTTAGATTCCTAAAAGCTCAACTGACTTGTGATTAGTGGTGCTGTAAGAAGACCACTAATGCTAGGGGTCAGTGGTAGTTCTAAGGGATTAACCAGCCATATTAGTTAGAGACCTAGAAACCTAAATGACCTGTGATTGTTTATGCTTTAATCAGATAGGCAATGCTAGGGGTTAATCCAAGGACTTTAGGTAGTTAACTAGCCACATGACAAGGATTTATCCTAGGCTAACTAGCTAGGTGAAAGAGAATTCTCATACATCTCCATACACTTCATTCCCATCCACATTCACATCTTCCATGTCCTGTTCTTGTTAATTTTCTTTCATGTCCTGTTTTCAAATTTTAATTTTCATATTTTCACTTTTGCTATAACTGTTAGTTCTGATTTTGTTCACTTCTCACAGCTCTCATTTCAGTCCATTCATGCTCTGTTAGCAGTTAGAGATAGCTAGGAAAACTTCATAACACCCCAAGTCTCTGTGGATCGACCCATATTTGCACATTAGCTTCAATCGACACCGTGCACTTGCGGTATTAGTTTGTAGGTCTTTTTAGAAACCTACCAAAGGAAAAATGGAAATTCCGCCTATATAATAGGTACGAAGGGAGTACATATTAAGTTAGTATGACCACTGACGCATTACGAAGTCTATGGCTGGGTTTGGTAATGCTTTTATTTTCCAAAAGCACTTTCAAAACCTATTTATGTCGATATTTTTTGAAATTAACGTTTGGTAAAAAAATTAAAGCGCTTTTTATCCAAAACACTTCCCAAATTCCCCAATTTTTAAAAGCTGGGAAGGAAGAACTTTTAAAAGCTACAAAAGCATAAGTTGTGGTCCCACCTAGATTTAATGTTTCATTTGTCTTTTTTATCCCTTTTTATTTTATAAATGACAAAAGTAACCCTTAAATTTGTATATGGTTAATTTTCATTACTTATATTTTATTCTTTTAATATTATTATTTTTTATTTTCAAATTATTCTATATACCATTTCATTTAATTTTCCAATAAAAAAAATAAAATAAAAACAAATAATATTAATATACTTATATATAAATCAATAATTACAAAAAAAACACATATTAAATAATAGTTTGATTTTTTTGTTTGAAAATTATATATATTAAAAAATGGTTAAGTATTTTTTTTTAACAATCATAATAATACCGATAGTTAGTAAATTTAGTATCATATATTTTTATATTTAATAGTCAAAAAGAATATCATTTTTAAACCCAATAAAATTGAATAAAACTATTTTAGAGATATGTTTGTTTTTGTCATTTAATACAATAGCAACGGTTGAATATGATTTTTTACGAAACACACTTTAGCTCCTTTTCTAATCAGTTTTAACCTTAATTAAATTTTTACCAAACGTCTAACTGGTTTTTTCTCACAGCACAACATAGCAACAACGCAGAGCGGAAAAGTGTTTTTACAATAGCAACGGTTGAATATGATTTTTTACCAAACACATTTTGGCTCCTTTTTTAATCAGTTTTAATCTTAAATAATTTTTTTTTACCAAACGTCTAACTGGTTTTTTCTCACAGCACAACATAGCAACAACGCAGAGCGGAAAAGTATTTTTACAAAAACCGCGGCAGTACCAAACTAAGCCTAACTGTGAATGGGTCCTACAAAGTACGAGGAACATTTGACAGCTTCAATTCCGGCAATGTTTTATACGAGGGTACAGACATCATCTCGATCCTGGTTATCTATAATTTTTCTCTCTTTTTCAAAATCATATGACAGGTATATATTATTTATGAATCTATTTAATTAACTAGGTGGCTATTGTTTCTCTCCGGTTTCTTGGCAATTTCTGTCCTAGCTAGCAATAGCATTGACATTCACATCGACCGACACATGCATTGTGTAGGATCATAATCGATGACTGATTTACTTTTTATTATAGCATCTGACAATCTTCGTTTTGTTAAACAGCCATAAGATCGTACCTTGGTGGTGATGACATTAGTTTTGATACTGTCACTCAATCCGGGTTCGATTCACAAATTTATACACTGTATTACCCACCGTCCAAGATATCTGTAGCCTTCTCCCTATTATAATAACCCAGAATCCGCGATAGAAGTGAATGGATCCATAGCAATCATCAAATGATCCTCGTGACAGAAAGAAAGTTTGTCGTAGCACAATACAGCTAATATAATTAATGGCTAAGAATCAAACTGTAAAACTAACTCAACTTTCGGCTAGATCCGTGGGTGTCAAACGTGAGCCTTGTTTTTATATTCAAAAGTCAATTTTGAGAATTGTCCTACTGCAGCTGATCACTAATATTACTTATAGTACAAAGGTAACGTAGTTGGAAGCTCCTCTAGCAAGCTAATTTTATAGCTAGCTAGATCTTTCTTCTTTAATTAAGTAAGAATCAGTATAATAGATAGACAAATGGCATCATCATCCTCTATATTGCTCTCTATTTTCCTCGCCTTTTCCTTACTGCTTCTCTTCAACAACATAACTCCTTCACTCGCAGCCAATAAACAGCGACGTCCTAAACTTCTTGACGGTAATTAGCTAAGTTTCTAGCTAGATGCCTGGATGGTATATATGTGTGTGTGCTGTAGTAATTTTTGACTGTTTTTTTTTTATCACGAGTGTCTCTTGTTTTAATTTGCCACTTGATAGTGTTTGCTGTATATATATATATATATATATATATCTTGTATTTGATGGATGTGTTTGTTTTACATCTTGGATCAGATTTTCTTCCAAATGGCCATTTTGAACATGGACCAAAACCATCACAACTAAAGAAAACGGTGATCATAGGAAAATACTCGCTGCCCAAATGGGAAATCAACGGATTAGTACAGTACATTACTGGGGGTCCTCAACCAGGTGGGTTTTACTATGCTGTCAAACGAGGAGTCTACGCCGTAAGACTTGGAAACGAAGCTAACATCTCCCAGACCGTGCGAGTTAAACCTAATTCTTACTACTCTTTAACATTCGGTTCGACTAGAACTTGTGCACAAGATGAGGTATTAAGGGTTGTTGTTCCTCCAAGCTCAGGAGATCTTCCGCTTCAGACGTTATATAGTGCTGATGGTGGTGATACTTATGCTTGGGCTTTTAAAGCTAAATCAAAATACGCAAAAATCACTTTTCATAATCCTGGGATACAAGAGGATCCTGCCTGCGGCCCCCTCATTGATCATGTGGCTATAAAAGAACTCGTCATTCCTCGCACTAGTCCAGGTACGTACGTTATTAGTATATGTTTTCGTAATTTGTCCACAGATTATCTACTTGCTTTTGCTTTTGAGTCTGACCATTCTGCGAATCCTAAAGTTAGCATAAATAGTAGCTCTGCGGCGCATGCTGGATGTAATCCTTAACTAGCAAAAGCACTGAATGCTTGCACTTGAGATTTATGATCTCGGAACACCGATTTCTCCTGCAAATACAATGACACTTATGTCCCCTTGCGATTGCCACAGTTGGCTTATATAAGAAACACTAATCTCCTATTTATAATTATCAAAAAAATAAAATAATTAATCTTGTAAAAATATATTCTTTGCAGGTAATTTGGTTAAGAACGGTGGGTTTGAATATGGTCCACATGTCTTCCAGGAATTATCAACTGGAGTCCTCATCCCTCCTAAACAGGAAGACGAGGTCTCCCCACTCCCAGGTTGGATCATTGAGTCGTTGAAAGCCATCCGCTACGTGGACTCGAAGCACTCAATGGTTCCATATGGACTCGCTGCAGTCGAGTTAGCTGCAGGAAGGGAAAGCTCAATTGCTCAGATACTACGAACAACCCCAAAGAAACTATATAAACTTAAGTTTACAATTGGAGACGCTAAAAATTCATGTCATGGTGAGATGATGGTGGAAGCATTTGCTGGCACGGAATCGCTGCAAGCTAAGTTCAGTTCGACCGGGAAGGGTCACTTCAAGACTGTGAGTTTCAAATTTAGAGCTACTTCAGCACGAACAAGAATAAGTTTCTATAGTAGCTTTTACCATACAAAGCTTGATGACTTTGGTCATCTTTGTGGCCCTGTGTTGGATCAAGTTAGAGTTTTTGCTGTCTCAAGTTAGTTCAGTTAGTTTAGTTAACCGTTTCTTTTCACTACAAGAATCATTAAATTAGTGGCTTCAGCTTTTCATCATAAGCCTTTGATTAATAGAGCCAGTTTCCTAGTTATGCAAAATCCAGGTTGTACTGTGTGACTTCGACCATCCTTGAACCGAAACATCTCTAGCTGATGGTAATAAAGATTCTTACTGAGGTATGTTCGAAAGTAGTAAATTTTGCGGGAAGATATTCTATCCTAAGCGTTCATTTATTTTCTTCTTCAAAAAATTAACGCATCAATTTGCGCACCTGAGAAAAATGATTCATAGCATTTAACTTTTAGGCAGCCTAGGATGAATCTATCAAACTAAACATTCACCAAACCCTGCAAATTACTTTAACTTTAAACTACTTGTAGTGCCCAAACTCTTATTGCCCATTTTGTGGCACAAAAACGTGTCACGAGTCGCTTAGTTTCAATGAGTAGTGGCTGCGGAAACTAACCATGCCCCACCCACTCCCTGAGATTTATTGCAAGTTTGCAACATAAGAATCTTAAACGCGTACACACTGTTTATGAGAAACTGCCCAAAAATCCTCTTTTTTTTTTTTGAAGCCCAAAAATCCTCTGGTATCAGCAGTATGTAATTTTATTTCTGGGCTATTTTGTTTTTGGTACTCAAGTTTTGTCCAATTTTTGAGGTTGGTCTAACATTTGTCCAGGTTGGTGTTTAGTACTTGGAAACAACGTTGACCCACGTTGACCCGTTAAGTCTTGACTTCTGTTTAATTAATATTTGAAAAATAAAAATAAAATCTATTTAGTTAACACCGTGACTGAAATACGTTTAGTTGAAGAAGAACCCTAATTGTTCTTCCCCAAATTGAAACCCCATCCCAAATTACCCAACTGTTAATTGATTTTCTTCCCCCGCAACTCATTTCCTACATCATACTCAATCAAGTCCATAACCTGCAATTCAACCAACTCCTTCTTTTTCTCGTTGAATTCATCCACAGTAGATCCATACAAATCTCCTAACTTGCTTGAACCCAGAATACCATCACCTGTATTTCTCAGCCAAATTAACTTCATGACCACCACCTCAATCAAACCACACAAAAACCCCTTTTTGCTCTTTATTCAACATCATCACTCTGCCATCATCACCAGCAGCGGTTCTCATCCAAACTCATGTCTCCAAATTCATTCAAAGATCTAACCATGGAAGAAACAATCATTTATTCGTCGTCCTTCTGCTCTATTCCTGAAGCTGTTGTAACAAAATGGAGGGACGTAAGGCCATGGATGTCAGTTCAGAAGAACAAAGAAGATTAATGGGGGTTCGAGTGATATGATAGATTTGAATTCAGGAAGGTTGTAGAGATCAAGAGCTTATGGTTTCATTGTGGTTCAATCGAGTTGAAATTAGAGAAGAGAAAGGGGGTTTGGTTTGTGTCTAAACTCGAAGAGACAATGAGAAGGAAATGGAAAAATCGATAATTCATATATGTTCATGAAGACAAAACAAAATTGGGAAGGAAACAGTGTAGAAATTGGTCCATTTGGTAGCTGTAACGGGCATCAATTTGATTATTGAAGATGATGGAGATGTTTCTGCTGCCAGAAAAGAAGGGGTTTGAGAAGAAGACCGGGTAGGGAAGACAGTGGAGGACATAACAAGTCAATGTTACAAATGTTAAAGTAAAAATAGTATTTGCTCAATTTAATTCCAAAAGATTTAAATACGTCACCAGTTAACGGGTCAACGCGGGTCAACGTTTTTTCCAAGTATCAAACACCAACCTGGACAAATGTTAGACCAAACTCAAAAACTGGACAAAACCTGAGTACCAAAAACAAAATAACCCTTTATTTCTTTCCTAAAAATAAAAAGTTTAGGTAGATGGCAAACTTCTAATTGATTAAATTAAAAACCAATTAGTACCAACTATAATGATTTAACTTAACTTAGATTGCTTTTAAACAGGTACTATAATAGGTAACAGATTCGTTACCAAAACAATGATAGATACAAACTCATTAGGTTTTACCATAGTTTAAAGTTAGCAGAGGAAATATAGACATGCCAGATCTGTAAGTTAACGTTCTTTCACTGATGAATTCGTATCTAGAAGAATGAACTTAGCAACAAAAGAAAAAAACATCGTATCTAGAAGAATGAAGATTTAGATCCACAAGGCCTACCAACATGTTTCACCAAAGTTTGCGAAAGAGCTTTACAACTTCATTATCAGTTTATATACATTTTCCGTCGATTATTTTGTACGGAGATGGTTAGTTGATTTTTCTCTTTTTAACATGAGCTTCCTTGGGAGCGGAGCCTAAGGTAGATGCGTTCGTGGTGCTAGTTTGTGTTAACAATCCGTCTGTAGGAATTAGAACACTGATGAATTTTTAGATTCGGTTTTAATACCGAAATAACTTTACAATTCTGCTAGACAACATTTGCATGTATCTTTTAAAGGGTGTATTAGATTCCAAACATGTGGACAAATTGAGCTATTTCAAATTTTTTTTGTGTTCTAATACCTTAAAAAATATTTTGTTCGGTTTTCGTATTTTAATACTTTTTTTTGATCATCAAACCATAAGTATTTCATTCCACAAGAAACGTTTACATGATGGTTTTAAAGAGAAACAAGTATATCATAACATGAAATAAATAAATATATATATATATATATATTCTTTTTACTTAATCAATTGATTTTACTAACTCATTAATATCAAAAATTACAAAAACTCCAAGGTAGGAGAAAAGAGAAACCAAAGAAAACAAAACTAAAAAAGGACAACCCACTTACAAACTTTTATTATAAGTTTCACAGAACCCATAGTACACATGTTCAGGTGACTCCATTATTGTAAGGAAGTTTGGCCTCGACAGGTATTTCTGATTAAAGCCTCTCTCCAACCCCGCTGCTCTCTTAGTAAGAGCATCTGTTGTAAAATTTATTTCTCTCACATCGTGGAAAAATTGCACATTTAGAAATAGACTTCTTATTCTTTCCCATCTTACCTGAATAAACCATGGTAATTTGCCAGAGACGTAAGCCTTAACTGCAACATATGAATCTGAGCAAATAAGAATATTTTGTTCTTTATTCTGAAAATCCCATTCTGCAGCTGCTATGACAGCCATGATCTTAGCTATGAAATTAGTAGCAATTCCCAAACCTTCTGATTCAGCATATACAAATTCACCACTACTATTTATGCAAACAAAACAAATCCTGCTAAACCAGGATTGCCTCTGGAAGCACCATTACAGCAGATCAATATTTGGCTTAACACAGGAAGCTGGAATCTTACCTCTATTATTCTCTGTAACTTTATTGGTCTTCTACCCAGATAAAAATTCTTGAGTACTTGGAAATCATAGCTACAATCTCACATGGAACCAGTCATTCTCATAGAACACTCTCTTATAAATTGTTTTTTTTTTCCAATCTATCAATATCCACTTTCTCCTCTTCAAAAACAATTTTGTTTCTTAAAAACAAAATTTCCATCATAGTAATAGAAGCAGTCAATATCCACACCTCTTTAACATCACTGCTTTTATGTTTAGAAATTTTCAATCACATCTTCATAAGATTCAGGATTACAAAACAAGAAGATTCCACCAAGCCATTTCCAAATCAACTGACTAAAATTACAATGCCACAAAATATGTTCAAGGTTTTCAGAATTATTACCACATAAATAACATTAAGATGTTAAACTGAAACCTTTTCCTTGTATTTTCTCATCAATAGCACAAATGCCCCTAACCGTCTTCCATACATTACTAGCTGTTGGAGGGTGAAGAACAGGATGCCAAACTTGTTTTACCCACTCAACCTTATTATAATGAGTTCTTATTAATTCTGCTACAGAGCTCACTATAAAATCCCCAGAAATTGTGCCAGTCCAAATCATTATATCTTCATTTCTTGTTATAATTGGAAACTCTTCTATCTTGAAGTAATTTAAATTCTTTGGGGAATCATCCACTCCCCATCAACTATTAAATCTGACACCTTCATATCCTTATTCTGTAATATGTATTCATCATATGGAAACAGTTCACATAAAGCTTTATCATTCAACCATATATTTCTCGAAACAGAAATCATCTCACCTGTCCCAGGCATCCACCTTGTATGTTGTTTTACATCTTCCATTACCATTTCATACCAGGCCACACTGACAATTTCATGTATCCATTTATCCATTCTCCATTGGTGGTAGTAAATTTTGCTCTCATATACTTAGCCCATTCAACTTCAGAACTTTGAATTTTTCAAAACAGTTTCATTAGTAAAGAATTATTTACTACTTCTTTTCTCCTTATACCCAAACCACCTTCCTCCACTGGAGAGCATGTTTTTATCTCATTTCAATGTAACACATTTTCTATCTGATGGATCACCTGACAAGAGAAAGTTTCTGATCATTCTTTCACAAATCTTCATTACACTCACATGCCATTTGTATACTGACATATTATAGATTGGGATACTGCATAAAATGGATTTTATTAAGTGATTCTATCCTTAAAAGCAAGCAGTTTCCCAACCCAACTAGCTAATATATTTTGTAACATTTCTACAAATCCCCATATTGTACTTGCTTTTATACTTCCTGGCTGTAACATTACACCAAGGTATTTGTCAGGGAAATTAGAAAGTGGCATTTGGAACTCTGCAGCTATGTTGTCTTCTCAATTCAGTTATACCACCAAAAAAAACTTTACTCTTGGCTTGGTTAATCACTTTCCCTGAAGATTCTTGATAATCTCTCAGCAACTTCATAATCATTTGTAAATTCCTTCGTGGCCATTGAAGAACAAGAAAACATCATCGGCAAAGAATGTATTTGTTGGTTGTATCCTCCTTCTATTTACCATAGGAATTATTTTACCTTCAGTTACCATTTTACACAAACTTCTACTCAAAACACCTTCAGCTATGACAAAAAGAATTGGTGAAAATGGATCACCTTGTCTCAATCCTCTACTTACTTGAAAGAAACCCACAAGACCTCCATTAACTAAAACTGATACTCTTGCTGACACAAACAACTGATGTAACCACTTAACACATTTTTCTGGAAAGCCAAATTTCTTCATAGCTTCAAAGAGGAATTCTCAACTCAGTGAATCATATGCCTGTTTTGTATCAAGTTTTAACCCAACATTACCCCCTCTCCTTTTTCTATCCAATTCATTTATCATTTCTGAGGACAAGACTATTTGTTCTTGAATGCACCTTCCCTTGATAAAAATACCTTATTGGACAGAAACTACTCTGTCCATCAGTCCATATATCCTTGTGGTTATGATCTTAGTAAATATTTTGAAAGTAAAATTATTAAGACCAATAGGCCTAAACTGGTTTGGCTTTCTTGCACATCTGACTTTAGGAAGCAAAAGAAAAAAAAAATAGAATTCAAACCTCCAAGAATGAAACCTTCCCTCCAGTAGAATTGAATTGCTTTTATGACTCCCTCTCCAATGATATCCCAAGAAAATCTGTAAAAGAAACCTGGAAAAGCATCTGGTCCTAGGGCACTATCTAACATACTATTATCATCTGCATTTATCACCTCAGGAATTGCATCAAAAATGCCATCCACAAATTTAACTTCTTTGTATATAAATTTCTCTTCAAAATGTGTCTCCGAGGAGTTTGCAATAACAATTTGATCAGTAATAATAGAACCCATTTCATCCTCTAACTCTGATATACAATTTGTAACTTGTCTTATTTTTATAGAAGTATGAAAAGATTTGATGTTTGCTACTCCATCCTTTAACCAATTTTCTATTGACTTTTGTTGCAGAATTGGTTTTTGTTATTGAATTAGTATTTCCTGCTTGCCTCTAGCTACAACCAAGTTATTTAGTAAGGTATTATTACTAGGATCTCTGTTTGAGATCAAAGATGCCTTTAAATCCTCCTCCTAAGCATTTGCAAGTTTAATTTTCACATCTCCAAAGACATTCCAATTCAACTCTTTAATTCTTATCTTCATTCTCTTCATTTTATTCATAAAAAAAAAAAGAATTACCTCTAATATCTTCATTCCATACTTCTTGAATAATTCTTTTGAAATCCTCATGTTCTATCCAAACTTTTAAAACTCTGAAAGACACATTCTTAGGTTTAGGAACCTTAATATAAGAACCCAGCATAGGACTATGATCTGAAACACTTCTTACACCAACTCTGTAACACCATTCAGGATATAGTTCCAGCACTTCAAATTATAAAAACTTATATCCAAAGTGCAAGTAATTCTTTTGTTACTTGCTCTATTGTTGCGCCAAGTAAATTGTATACCAGCACTAGGAGCTTGAATTAAAATGCAAGTGTTAACACAATCATGGAAGTCCTGCATGGCTACTCTCAAAGAAGATCTTCCCCTTCTTTTTTCATCTACACTTAAGATAGTATTAAAATCATCTATTATCAATCATGGTAAATCCATATTACTTATTCTCTCCATTTCAGCCCACATCTCTCTTCTGTTAGCATACAGAGAAGCAACATGAACACCTGAAACTAAAATTCCACCTGCATTTACTGTTATCACTTGATTAGTAATTGAAACTACAGTTGGAGGAGATATAAAAGCACTCTAAAAAAGCCAAATATTACCCTTTCCATCATTCATAGAATTGTGAATTACCATATGATTCATTCCAGCTAACTTTAACTTCTTACAGTCTTTTAAAATTCCATTTAACTTTTGGCTCCACCACCCATACTGAAGTAGGACTAAATTGGTTAACTAAACTTCTGAGTTTGTCTTTGGGTTTTGTTTTTCTTAAGCCTCTGACATTCCACAAAATAGTCTTCATTTAGAAGTATGAGTTTGAGAAGAAACATGACTTCTCATTCCTTTTTTTTCTCTTAACTAAATTGAGCGCATGTTGTTTTCTTGTTGTGATTAAGCTGATATTTTTTGGTACTACCTTCTTAATTCCTTCTTTGACTCCAATCTCCTTCTCACTCACAATAGTTGATGTATTTATAACAGAAGATTTACATGTAGCAACATCAAAATTCTGTTCACACTCATAGGAGGAAAATCATCAATCTCTAAATTTTGTAAGATATGAAATTTACTTGTACTGTTGGTTGCTGATATTGCAGTTACATCCACCTTACTCGCTGAAGGAATAATTGAATCAACAATTGCCTCATCACTAAATATCTCAGATTCAATAATATTTTCTTTTGATGTAGGGGTTTGACAAATATCAAAGCCTATAGGAATTGGTGATATAATCTTTTTCTATTTCACCCTCCAAACATTCCTTTGGATATATAACAACATTATTTTTGCAGCATCTTCCAAATTGGAATCCTTCTGCTTAGTTTTACATTCAATAACCAAATGTCCTACAACCTTACAATGACTGCAAAACTTAGGGATATGAGGGATTTGTATCTTTTGAATAAAACTCTCATACTTAGATTTTACTTCAACTTGATAAAAATCGCTCTAATAACAAAGAAATTATTAGAAACAACAAAAATAACTAAAAACAAGAAATCTTTGCTCAGATCTAACCCTTAATATTTACGTTTTCACGTTTCCACAGCAAAAACTATTGTGTTGTATGGCTGTTCGGATTTTCTAATTCATCAGTAGTTGGTAAGTTACTTTTACTCCTCATCTCTAAAGTGACACTGTCTCTACTAGCGTAGTTTCCACATCTGAGTCATGACAAAGACAAATTTTAAGAGTATAGAACGTAAACTGGTTGGTGAAAATACTGCATATTAACATCTTTATTGATTCATCTATAAACGAGTCAGAGTGAGAACGATGGATCAAAGGTTCTTCACTTATACCTCATACTACTAAAGAAAATAAATAAAAAAACTGTGGTTCTCTCTTGGTACATGTTTTTATCAACTTTTCATTTTTCATCAGAGAGTGTTTAACACATGAAATGCGTTTCAAGTTTCGTATCAGGGCTGTACAAGAACGCGTCTGGTTACAGGTTAGCTAAAACAGCCACTTTGAACAGACTCTGTTCAACATTTAAACCACCTGCAACCCTCTCTGCCACTTCTACTCTTCTCCGTTTAATAGATTATGTTTCTGCATTTGTTTTCAGTAGTAAATTAGTAATAATTTGATGTATTAACTGTAGTGAATATGGAATAGAGCAACTTAAGATTGATTAACGGGAGATGAAAAGATTTGCTTTCACACTCTAGAAGATGTTGTAACTGTGACTATCAGGCCATGGAATCAAGAAAATCTTTACATAATCTTGTTAAGTCTATCAATTCCCTTCTAGGATTGAAAACAAACCTAACTTCAAAATGGGTTGAATCAGTTTGTAATATCGTTAAACAGTTACCACCAGCAGAAGAACCATCCTGTTCTTCTGAGATTAAAGATTACGATGTGTGTTCTGCGGTTTCAAAGATTCAAGGTGGATTGATCTATTTTCTCTATTATTTAATCATTTCTAGGAATACCTTGCAAATTCTTAAATTTCTATTTGAAGTAAAAGTTTTTACTGTGTGATAAACAGAGAATCTTGCAGCCTTATATGCTCATCTAAACCAACTGAACTTAAAGAGGAGGCAAACCCTAAATGAATTTCTGGACCTGAAAGGTAGTTTTCCAAACTAAAGTTACAAACTCGACAACCAAACTGATGCAATCCTCAATGGAATTCATGAATGGTGCAGTCAGAGACAAGCTCAAAAGACTAGTCTGATGAGGCTTTTAAAAATAATTCTCAATATTATTGCAGGAAATATTCGTGTATTTTGCCGTATAAAACCCACAAGCAGTGAAGAGATCATCAGGAAGTGGCTATAGCATTAGATTCCACTAATGTGATGCTGAAACTTCACGCCAACAAGAGTAAACTATACTGTTTTGACAGAGTCTTCCATCCAGACACATCACAAGGTACTCAACCGAGTCAATTTTCTACTGATATGTCAGAAGTCTAAAAACTGAAATAAGAAACTGCAGTGGCTGATGTTTCTGAGGTTATTTCACTACTCACTGAGTTGGGCTGTATAAACTTCCAGATGAAATATTTTCTGAAGTTGAACCAGTGATTAAATCTTCCCTAGATGGCTACAACGCATGCATTTTTGCTTACGGGCAAACAGGAACAGGAAAATCTTTTACCATGGTAAGGTTCGCAACTCACTGCAGCGTAGCAAAGCCAGTTAGTTGTAATCACCTAACTTGATTTTACCTGATTCTGCCAAAACAATTAAACAACATAAACTCACTTAGCTCATGAATTTCTTTTATACTATATTGAGTTGTCATTACCAATCGAAAATTAGCAAGACAGAGCGAGAAAATAAAAACATGTATAAACTACTTCGAGTAACTGAATCAGATTAGTAAATCAAGTTTATTTTACTCAAGATTCAGCAAGATGTACCTATATTAGTTGCTCAAACTCGAACTAAATAACTTCTTTCAATGCAAATATCAGGAGGGCCAAGCAGATAGTCCCGGGATTGTGCCACGTGCACTAGATGCAATATTTAAGCAAGCAGTAGACAGCAATCATACATTTCTATACACATTCAGCATGCTGGAAATTTACATGGGAAATCTCAGAGACTTGCTTACCCCTGGGATGACACAGACGAAGATCCTATGACACAGCGGTTAGATTGCAGTCATACATTTCCCCCCGGCAATTTCACTCTGTTTAATTTGAATTGCTAGTTGAATTATTGTTTTGCTTGGCAAAAGCTTGTGCCTTCATTAGGTGGTTTACATTAGATTTTGGAAAGTCAAGCAAGAACCGTAAAAAAGACTCTTATCCTGTTTTCTGTATACGTTTCCCATATTATCCTGTTCATCATCTTACTAATATGATATATTGCAGTACAACGGAATTAGTAGTTAATACAATCTAGTGGTTTTTCGACAGTCTTTACATTCAAGAAGATTCCAAGGGCGGGATCGAGATTGATAACCTTGTAGCTATCGGAGTGAGCGACATCAACCAAGCTAAAAAGTTGTACAAAATAGGAAGCCAGTTAAGATCAACTGCCTCAACCAATTGCAATAGAACTTCAAGCAGATCTCACTGGTATGAAATAGAACACATCAAATTTTCAATTGCAAGTGCCAGATATAAAATTATGCTTAAACCAAAAGATCTGCATGTGTTCTTATACAAACATGCTTGAACTTCACACATACACGTGTTGGGGTTATGCCCAAAAATAATAGTTTGACATTACATTTTAAATATTATTTAACAGTTCACTTTAAACATGCTTTGTGAGATATGATCGAATATATTAGTTGTAATTTATACATTGGGAGATATAATATATTGGTGACACTATGGGAAAAATATACATCTACAACTGGAGATTTACAATACTTCGCTATACATCGTAGAAAGTCCTATGTTTTACAACTGGTTTCAAAGAAAGAGTTGTCGTATATCATCACTACCAACCCTTAGGAACAAGGGGTTGCGCTAAGAAAACAAACGACAACTCCTTTAGCAAAACTGTTGTGATGACATTTAGGTATAACAACTTTGTTTCATAAGTGTAGTGACTTAGCCTATCACAATTCTCACAAGTGTTGTTGAAGAACACAAAAATATGATAATGAAAAATACATTAGAGGGGAGATTCGAACATGAACCTAATGCATGGATGTATAACTCATCAACCATCCTTACAGTTCACAAGTTTAGGTTTTTTTTTTTTTTTTTAATAGAAACGTATAACAACACTTATAAGTGTTGTTGAAGTTAAAATATAGAATGTGGGAAAAAATTAGGTTTGGGGGATTCGACCCTGAGCCTCCTATATGGAAGTCTACACCACTAACCATAACTACACTATCACAAGTTCTGTAAAGTTGGTGGTTCTTTAATATACTATTATGACAACCCTTCATAAGCGTTGTAAAACAAAATATAATGCTCAAAGGCGACTGAGCCGCAAAGAGCGCGAAGCATTCTCTGTAACCATATACATTCTTCTCTGTAAATAATCACATACATTCTATAAGACCACCCACTTTAAGCAAAGCATGCAACTGGGGAATTATGGCAAAAGTATACCATCAAATTATAAGTTAGAAGGGAGGGAGCATATATATACGAATATAAGCAGATGTAGAGAAAATATGCACAAGTTGAGACCAAGGCAGAATTTAAGTGGGAAAATATAGCAACCATAACAACTGAAATGTCTCATTTTCTCTCCTCCTTCATCCGTCCTTGAGACCGGCAATGAAATGATATATCATTTACATTGGCGGAGTTAAAAATGGTGTTATAAAAGTAACAGAGCTAGCATTTTATAACTAAGCACACAAATGGAGCTGTTAACTGTCTTTTTGCAAGAAAAATACCAGTATTAGTAAAGAAAGTACAACCAGAGTATGCAAGCTGCATTCTTACAACCTACAAACCTGTACATATGAGAACAGTGGTCTGCACTCTGCACGTTTCTGAAAAACATTACCATCTCCAAACCGATATTCACACACAAATGATGATAACAAAAGCATCCCTGAGTTACCAACAATAGAACATAGAGTTTGATAAGTGATAAATACATAAGCCAATACGCGCAGTCACATAGCACACACTGCAATACTGATATCAGCGAAAAAACACCCCATGTGCGGCAGTAGCATGGATACATCAAATATCCATAGAAGTGGCGAGTGATAGCATCTACTGCTCCATACTCATTCTCAATAGAAGCATACTTCACAAAGAAAGATCTTGCACTGTTAATTAACAACTCATACAGAACTACACGCTCAGCTGTAGCAAGAAACTTGAGAATAGAAGTTCAAGTAGATTACTGAGAAGGAAAATAACACCAAATATTGCTAAAGTAAGAATACAATACCATAAAAACAATAAACTACTGATCTAACTTGTGAACTTCTTTTTCTTCTTCTTTTTGTTCTTCTTCTTTGTCGGAACCACTATGGTATATTCCCCATCTTCTCTTAAGTAACTCTCGCTCTCTTCATCCATTTGGAAACCAAGAGTTGAAGGATCCACTGGTTGGAAATTTGTGTCATGATTTTCATTGTATTCTTCTAATTCATGGAAACCCCTAGGCGGTGGTTTCACCATCACATACCAGTTAGATGTATTTGACTCTCGAGAATAGAAAACTTGTCGCGCTTGCTTTGCTAAAATGAATGGATCGTTACAGTATTGGTTCTTATGCTGCTTTAAATTGACTAATGTAAAGCCATCTTCTACCTTCACACCAAAATTGGTGTGAGCCCAATCACATTTGAATATTGGAATTTGAAACATATGATTGTAGTCCAACAATAGAATTTATTCTAAAACACCGTAGAACCCACTAGTTTATGACAATCCTGCAACTAAGGTTGTTGATTCAATTGAAACTCCACTGTTTTGTGTGACTCTCTTAACATCCTTCGTAATAAACCTAGTGTCATTGATAAGAAAGCCTTTATATGATATGCAGTTTTCTAACGGCCCATATGACAACCATTCTACCGTGTGTGATATTGGCATGCCTTGTTCAATTTGCATCTTAACCTACAAATGTATAATCTCAGGACATAAAAATATAACTAAATTTGTTATCTAAGCATAAGAAGTTAGATTTATATGATGGTGTTCCTAACATGGATTGTTCTATGTGATAGAATGAAACAAAATCACACGCATTTGTGTTTTTTGTAGTAGTTTTTCGCAGCAGAAAAATGTCCAAGTGTTTAAACTATACTAAGTTGCATAATCTGACTAAGAGTGGACCAAACATACCTTTTGTTGAAACCAATCTGCAAATGTGTCAGACTGTATGGAATTGAGTTGGTCTTCACTAGTAATTTCCCTCACAGCAGGAGATTTTAACTCGTCCATATGCATTCTAAGACAAAATTAAAATTAGAAAATGAAGTATTAATCGGGTGAGCTATCTTTAACTTCTCACAATCCATACGCACTTGGACACCTTTAGAAAGAGGATGTGCTGCCGGTGTGGAACCATTTTGAGTGTTTTCGTTACGCCTTTGCTTTACTCCTGTTTCAGCTGCTTGGGCCTTACGAATATCAAAATACCTAACACACTTCATTCCAAGATAACACTCGGCTATACAAGCTTCAGGTTGTGCATAATTCTTTACATATTCTTTGAATGTCTTCATATACCTAGGAAAGTCGAGTATGCAACAGTTACTAGTTAATTAAATATTAGTATCTCTAAGATACAAAGGGCATAACTTTCTACACGAAACCAAAAAACAGAAGTAATATAAATTAAATTGGCATACCTTTCAAATGGATACATCCAACGATATTGTACAGGTCCACATAATCGCATTTCTCGAGCTAGGTGAATTGTCAAGTGCATCATGACATCAAAAAGTGACGGAGGGAAGTACCTCTCCAACATACACAAAGTCTCAGCAACTTCTACTTCAAGTTCTATTAATCTATGGAGATCAACTTCCCTTTGGCATATTTCGTGAAAATAAGAACATAACCTGAAAATTGCCTCCCTTGGCCCTACAGGTAAAAGTCCTTGCAAAGCAACGGATAATATTTGTTGCATAAGAACATGGTAATCATGAGCCTTAAGAACACCTAAGCAACCATCTTTTGAGAAATGCTTTCTAAGATCAGAACTAAAACCATATGGAACCTTTAAATTTCTCATCCTATTATACAATATATCCTTTTCCTTGTCATTTAAACAGTATGGTGCTGGTGGAAGGATCGTTTTTCCATTTATCTCTACTGGATGTAATTCTGGTCTTATTCCCATACTCTTCAGATCATTGCGGGACTTTAGACCGTCTTTTGTTTTGGACTTTATATCCAATATGGTACCAATAATACTCTCGCAAACTTTTTTTTCTGTATGCATAACATCAATATTGTGCCGTAGTAATAAATCCTAGGAAGATGGAAAAACCTAACATTAGTAATTAATTCTATAAAGAAATAAAAGATCAGACATTTAATCTATGTCAAAGTTATAATGTCATGTTGTCGAATCTTAGGTAAGTAATTAATTCTATTATAATGTCATGCTGTCGAAATGCTAGAATGATAGGGTTATCCCAAGCCACTTACATTGACAAATTGCTGGAGAGATTTGCTATGCAAAACTCAAAGAAGGGTTTCTTACCCTATAGACATGGCATTAAGCTTACAAAGACTCTTTGACGCAAGACATCAAAGGAAATGCAAGAAATGAGTAATGTTCCTTATGCTTCGGCTGTAGGCAGTCTCATGTATGCTATGCTATGTACTAGGCCAGACATTTGTTATGCAGTTGGGATGGTCACTCAGTTCCAATCCAGTCCAGAAAGGGAACATTGGATTGTCGTAAAACATATTCTAAAGTATCTCAGGAGAACTAGAGATCATATGTTGGTTTACGGATCCGAAGAATTGGTACCTCTTGGTTATGCTGATTCTGATTTTCAATCAGATGAGGATAAGAGAAAGTCAACTTCAGGATATGTGTTCACATTAGGTGGAACAGCCGTTAGTTGGAGAAGTGTCAAGCAAAAATGTATTGATGACTCTACTACTGAAGTTGAATATGTAGCGGATTGCGAAGCAGCTAAAGAACCAGTATGGCTAAAGAATTTTCTAACTAGTCTTACAGTGGTTCCTGCAGCTATACCACCTATTATTATTTTTTCTGATAATAGTGGTGTTGTAGCTAACTGTAAAGAACCTAGACACCACTCTAAGAACAAGCACATTAAAAGAAAGTATCATATTATTAGAGACATGTCAAAGAAAGGTGAAGTAGTTGTCACTAAGATAGCCTCAGAGCAGAATTTGGCAGATCCCTTTACCAAAGCCTTGACACAAAAGGCGTTTGATTCTCATGTTGATGGGATGGGAGTCAAAACTGATTTTTGATTGTTTTCGTGCAAGTGGGAGATTGTTGGGGTTATGCCCAAAAACAATAGTTTGACATTACATTTTAAATATTATTTAACAATTCACTTTAAACATGCTTTGTGAGATATGGTCGAATATATTAGTTGTAATTTATACAGTGGGAGATATAATATATTGGTGACATTTTAGTTCGTAATCTATGTGTATCATTTTTATTGATTAGATTATAACTTGCTATGATTATTACGTACGTATTATGATAAATCTCATCATAGAAGTGGAGACTTCTAAATCTAGCAGGTTGATGTAATTGGATTATGTCGAACCGGTCGGTTATTTCTGTTCATAATTTATCAGCTTGTGAATAGATCTAAGTTACTACTTTACATAAGTTCTTAATCCTGAGAATATGTATATACCCTACGTGTATTTCCGGGCATCTTGTCTTACCAAGCAGTGAGGTCATTTTTGGATCCAATATATGGGTAAGATGGATAGTCGTGAGTACGCAGTAAGAATATACATATTCAATATGGTATCCGTCTCGATGTGTATTCCCTTGGATTATTTTGCGGGAATTATTATTCTAGACTGGCCAGTGGTCACTTGAATTGTTTAAGTGATTATTAGAATAATAATATAAAAAGCGCATCAAGGACCAAATATAAATTCTGCATAGGGAGCTGATGTATAATTTTTACACGCCTATGAGAATTTATGAATACCGGTATTCACGGAGGGACTTATTGTAAGAAAGTAGAGAAAGGGTTTTACTTATTAAAACAGACAATTTTAGAGTGTTTGTCAATTACAAGTCTTTGGTGGAATGACTTGTAATTTCCTAATCGTATTTGGAATTGTGTGAGACACATAGAGTTCTGTACGGTTAAGAAAAGCTAAAATTGTTTGTAGCCCAAGAGACCTAATTGTATTTGGAAAAGGTATTTGAATATAAGAGGGACGGCTCTGGTAGGCATTTAAAGGAGTAAGAAAATAAGACAAAGGATAAGAAGGCCT
This sequence comes from Papaver somniferum, assembly GCF_003573695.1. Lineage (NCBI taxonomy): Eukaryota > Viridiplantae > Streptophyta > Magnoliopsida > Ranunculales > Papaveraceae > Papaver > Papaver somniferum. The sequence continues at coordinate 31,460,909 of NC_039363.1, read as the reverse complement.
ACATGTTAAACTGCAAGTGCACAGTTGTCATTGTAGTGTGTATGTGTAAGAACAGGTCATCTCCACAGGGACTTGGGGTGTATAGTTGAAGTTTCACTATGCTGTTAATTGATGCAAAACTAAATGCAAGGTCACAAGGTTGCAGTGACAGTGAAACAGAGATGGTAAAACAACAAGGAACCAAGGCTATGAGCCAAGGGTAGGGAAGGCAGTGCACTGATTTCAGTGCACAGCAAGCTTCAAAATACAAGAAATAAACAGCAAGATAGCTAAGAAATTTAGCTGAGCAGGGGGCAAAACAGAATTGAATTTATAAGTGATTGTAAAGGATTTGTGGCTAAGCCAAGGCTTAGAATCCACCTTTGTGTCCTAGCCAAACAATGCAATTCTAGGTTGAAATTAGGATCTTAAGCATACAAATGGAATGGAAAGAGAATTAGCTTGCTATGAGCACTAATTTCTCCCATTGCTCAATCAAAACAGTGCACTAAGCATACAAATGGAATGGAAAGAGAATTAGCTTGCTATGAGCACTAATTTCTCCCATTGCTCAATCAAAACAATGCATCCTAAGGCTCTAACCTAGCATTCCACTATCAGACAGTGCACTGAGGTTTCATCTAAACCTCAGCTGCAACAATTTAGCTCATGCTCAACATATAAACAACATTAACATTCATCATACAAGATAATTCAAACAACACACATATGGTGAGCAAATACAAAAACATGATAAACATATGAACCAACAGTGTAAACATGAAACAAATGAGAAACTGGCTAGTCCAGTTCTCTACAAGAGTGAAGCTGGCTAACCCAGCATCCCTTTACAACAACACCCACAACCCATATTTATACCCAATTACACTTTAAAATAAAAACCCCCAAAACAGTAAATTAGGGTTTTGAAAATCCTAAAATTACTCACCTAATCTTCAAATTGACGTCGACCCATCCTTCTTTGCCTTCTCTCAGTCCTTCTCCTGCTCCAATTCAGTCTTATAGCCTCACCTATTTTACTAATTTCCCACCTAGGGTTTCAAGGGAAAATTAGAGGGGAAATGTGTAAAATAGGTGGCTAGAGATGTATGTAGGGTATGGGGGGTGATGTGGGTAGATACGGTTTGGTGGAGAGAGTTGTTGGCGGCGTTTGGTGGAGATGACAGAGGAGAAGGTAGTGGTGATGGTGGTGCGGCAGGGTATGGTGGTTGCAGAGGGTGAGGGAGAAAGAGAAGATGTCGATGGAAGAAGGGGAAGGGGATGTTTGGTATGGGTATAGGTATCGGGTGCTCGGGTGTTGGGCGGTTGTAGCAAATTGGATGAACAGCGAGGATGAGCCGTGGGATGTGGAGATGATGGATCAATCTAACGGCTAAAAGTGAAGAGGCTGGCAGAGACCGTTGGATGCAGATATACAACGAAACTAACGGTGCCGGATGGAGTTAGGTGTTTTAGTGTTAAGCGGAAGTATCGAGGTTTGATGCGCAGACAAAGAAGCGACCGTAGGATCTAAATGTGATCTAATCTGAAGGATTGGAATTTAGGCACTATGGTGTTTTTCAAGAGCTTCAGATTTTGATGCGCGATGAAGGAGCGACCATCGGATGATGAGATGGATCCAATCCGACGGCTGAAGATGGAGGCGGTTTTGGTTATAGAAAATGGGTTTGGGTAAGGGTTTAGGGCCTTGGGTATGCCAAGCCCATATCTTCTTTAAGAACAATTCTTCCTTCTTGAGCCCATTCCTAGCTTTTTGGACGTGCGCTCCATTCTTTGCGGCTTCCTTGCGTAATTTCTCCCGGCTTTTCACTACTTTTCTGCTTTATTCCGCTCCGCAATTCATCCAAACTTTATTTATTACCTAAAAATATAAAATTAAGTAAGAAAAATATTTATTCTTGAAAACAATGAAAATACAGAATATGGGATAAAATGTAGAATTAATGCACAAAAGATGAGTTAAAATGCCAACAAAAAGGGATAAATATATACAATATTTGGCACTCATCAAATACCCCCAAACCTGAATTTTACTTGTCCTCAAGTAAAACAAAACTAAGGAAATCCTAACTATACCACTATCGCTGGTCTCTCGAATGCATTTAGCGTATGCACTAAGCCTTTTAAACCACTAAGTGTCCCTAGTGGACGAGTTGAAGTCTCGTGAAGGTTTGCTTAGAACGTACCTACAAAGTTCTAGGTCAAAATAAAAGCTCAGATTCCATCAAATGTGACATGTGCAAGTCAGTTAAGCTCACAGCAAAATGGAGATGTCAATCTAGCTATCGAAGGCACAATCCTAGCACTGATAACAAAAAAAGACATGTGATAAGAGTGTAAAGTGTATCTACACATGTGTAAAGAAAGATCGGATGTTATGACTACTAATCACCAAGAGATAGTTTCTCAGGCTAAGAACCAAGGTCGAAATCTAGCTAGCTGTCCGGACTTTACGAGAATTGTGAATGAGTTGGAGGTATTTCACAATTACTCGCGTTGTACATCAATGGCATACACCCTCCTTGCTTATTACAATGAAACAACAAAATGACTCTTTACATGACTCTTATTTACATTGACTTCTCTCTTTTTATTTTTGGAACAAGAGAGAATGGAATTGATAAATACTTGATTTTTTTTTTTTTTTTTTTTTTTTTTTTTTTTTTTTTTTTTTTT
>NC_039363.1:31455888-31458223 GCF_003573695.1 Papaver somniferum | reverse complement strand
TATCCCAACCAACCAAAGAACAAGCTAGTCAAGTTTCGTTCAGTATTCTAAAGTGATTGGCAATCGTAACTTCCTATCAAACACCTTGAAGATCGAGGCCATACATGTATTGGTAGATCGTGCGCGTGCAAATTTCTTATCACTATGTGAATTGTGCTAGAATCAGGGTGCCTAAATATCTAGACTAAGACTCCTAATAAAAATACATATTTGCACAAGAGTCAACATTTCAAGGTAAATGAGCTCCATTTTTATGATTTTTCATTTTTTTTTTTTTATTTTTTTTTTGATTTTTCAATTTTTTTGGAATTTTTCAATTTTTTCAAAAAGAAGAAGGAGTTCGTTTTCAATTATAGCAAATTATCAAAGTATCTACTCTATACCCCCAAACCTAAACTAAACATTGTCCTCATGTTTCAAAATATGAACAAAATTATAATACAACATATGAAGAGGATCATGTTGAGTAGAGAAAAAGGAAAGAGAATACCCGATTTCGGCGAAAGCAATATTAGAACTCCGTTATTCAAGGTAAGAATCCAACATATGTCAGCCGAGATCATATTGGATTAGCAAAATATATACAAAAGGAACAAAAGGGTTTTAAGAAATTTTATCTACTGGATTATATACAAAAAATTCACCATACACTAACAATCTAAAGAGTTGAGGATCAACCCAAAAGACGAAGTGTAGAGGTTTCAACAGCTTCACACAATAATAAAATGGAAAAAATGCACGTGAAACTGTGAAACAAAATGAGCTACCCCCAAACCTGGATTTTACAGAAGATATAATTTTGAAAACAAAATCGCGCAGCTTTGGGGGTTCATCATGCACAAGATCTAACTCAAAGTGTACTTTTCTATGGACGGGCAAACATGCAATTTCCAACTGTGGTTCCTCAAAGATATTATACTTAGAAGCGAAATAGTCCAAAAGGACTTGGGAAGCACACAGTTCCAGACCTAGGTTAGGCATTTTCAGAAAAATTGGTTTTACAATATTGGTACAGACCAAATCTAGGTTGGGTGGAAGGCCATCAGATTGTGACTTAGGTAGAAGAATGGGCATATCATTATCAATCAAATCAAAATCTCCTAACTCATCTACACATGTCACATCATGCTCACAATCATCAATCAAATTGGCAAGATCACAATCAGAGTCATCAACATCATCAACAGATTTATTCTCGTGTATCGGCACATCAGGGGAAACATCACATGGAATACTAGAAGAAATATCATGCATTAAGGTCGGGGCAGAGAAGCCTAATGTATTTGAACCCAAAGGTTCCATAACATTTTCAGTATAGACATGTCCTTCTAACATAACATCATAATCATCATCATCATCATGATAGGGATTTTGCAATCTAGGATAATTTTCAATCCTAAGGTCGGAGCTATTACAAGAATAAAACTCTAATTCATGGGGGTGACTCATATCATGTGGTGTTGTTCCTGTTTACCTAACGGATTCCCATTGATGGGTTTTCTCTGCAATCTCGGCTAAAAAATTCCATGCATCATCCACAGATTTATCAATAAACTCACCATTACACATAGACTCAACCATGGTTCGAGATTTAAAGTCTAGTCCCTCATAGAGGATGACGACAAGTCTCCACTTCTCAAATCCATGGTGCGGACATTCACTCAACAAATCATTAAAACGTTCAAAATAGTGAAAAACAGTTTCCTCATCCAATTGGACAAAACAATTGATACTTTGACGAATAGCGATGGTCCTATGATGTGGAAAGAATTTTTTGAAAAATAGATCTGTGAGTTGGTCCCAAGTGTTGATTGATTGTGGTATCAAACCGTAAAACCATGTTTTGTCCCTTTCCTTTAAAGAAAATGTAAACAAACGCAATTTCAGAGAGTCTTCAGACATATGATCAGGTTGCATAGTCCGACAAATTTGTTCAAACTCTCTTACATGAGTATAGGGGTTCTCAGAATCGAACCCTCGAAATATAGGAAGTATTTGTATCATGCTTGCATTTATTTTAAAAGGGTTATTGGTTTGAGGTAATACAATACATGATAATGGAATTTTTATGGACGGATACATGTATTCATGGAGAGCACGAGGTTGGCCCATATTGAAAAGACACAAAGCCCACTATTTGGTTTTAATGGGTTTTCAAAAATTTGGTTTTTAATGGGTTTGGATTTTTGGGAAAATTTTGGTTTTGATGGGATATATTTGAAAAAGAAAATTTGGTTTAAAAATGGGAGCAAAGTAGAAATTTGGTTTTAAAATTGGGAGCAAAAGAAAATTTTGGTTGTTTTTTTTTTTTTTTTTTTTTTTTTTTTTTTTTTTT